>NW_025793615.1:0-7682 GCF_021613505.1 Equus quagga | reverse complement strand
GTCTATTGTCTGTCTTGTCCACATTCTTCAGTTCATGTGTGTCCCCATTGAGAAGGCCCTTGTCCTTTCAGGCCCATCAGCCATCTTGACCACCTCAGATTCTCTGACTCTTTGGTTTGAGGACCCAGGAATCATTCAGCTGCTTCAGTGTCCTGGGGATGATGTCTGTGACCCTGCCACCTGTCATACAGATGGTCCTCCTCTGGGATCTTGCTGGCCTCTCCTCCATGAAGTGGGGCACAGCCCCACATTGGGAGACCTCGCCCATGCTCTTGCTCTCTTCATTTCCGCTCACTATTGACCCCTCAACTACCTGCAGGGTGAAATCCCTCCTTCTAAAAATGGTGGTATTTTGCCTGAGGAACCATCTGTATTATTATTTCCAAACATTACCCTTCCACAGTGTCTTCCTAATAAGTCTTTCTTTTTCTCTTTTCCTAATAAGTCTTTGTGTCTCTATGATGGCGGGGGAGACTGGGCTCTGCCCCAGACGAACTGTGCCTAGCCCTGTGGGTGAGACACTCCTCAGGGTCTCTCAGGGACAGCCACTGGACCCTACACACTGGGCCAAGTTCTCTCCTCCCTCCTGGGCACTGTGCCCGTCCCTCCTCCTATCCTCTACTACCAGGGGCCCAGCAGAACTTTTCTTGGATCCAGAGAAGCCTCTGAGTGTCTCACCTGAGTGGGGCGCTTTCCCTGTGGTCTTTGCTTAAAGGCAGCAATAACTGTGGGCTAGCTCCTGCCCCCAATCTCCAGCCACATCTGCTTCTTCCTCAGTTATTGTCCTGTCCCTGGGCCTCGGCTGTCTGCCATGGCAGAGGTTAGGGGTCAGTGGGGTCTAGAATCCTGGGGGCCCATCATGGCTCCTGCTTCTGCTCCCCGTTGTCTCCTGAGACCTTCCCAAGCACACCTCACTTCCACATATTTCACTGAGAGTTTACGGCTTCATGGGTGAAGACTTCCATGAAATGTCAATCACTCCTCAAAGCACAGCCAACAGAGACAGTTACAGGGCCTCAGTTCCTAAGAGCTGTCTTGGAACTACACCTTGTTCCCTCCAGCTTTGCTGTGGTTTCAGAATCCTCCCCTGAATTCGGTTTGCATCAAGCCCAGCTCCCTGAACATTTGGTGAGCACTGGGGCCCTCGGTCTTGGCTGCCTTAGGTAGAGGTGCCCCTGTCTGATGGCCCGTGACACCTGCCAGGTGCCACCAGGGCTGCCAGTTCTGGTAAAAACCTCTCTGTCCTGGAGGAAGACCCCTGGCTGCTGCTTTTGGAATTGCTCCTTCTCTCTCATGGAAGATGGTCCATTCTTCTAGAAATTCCAAGTCTGATATAAGGGACTTAAAATCCCCCTCCGTGCCTCTCTTTTTCTGCATTTCCTAGAAATGAGGAATTCATCTGGTCTGCAGCCTCTACCAGTCTGCACCACTCCCTTTCTTGGTCCTGCCCTTGGCCCTGGATCTGCTCAGGGCATTTAGTGTTCTGTGGGACTCTCCCCCACGCAGCCGGGGGGAGTCACCCTGAACCTGGCCTCCGAGAGGCTCCACATCACTGCGTACGATTCAACCCAGCTCCCCGTGCCCTCGAATGGCAGGGCTCTCATTCTTGGGTCTGTCATCAGTCCGCTGTGTGTGAGTGGTCTCGGCCAACAGGGTGAGTCCCCACACTGGAGGGTAGGACTCTCAGTCTGAAAAATCAGGTGTGCAAGGAATTAAGCCTATTGTTCTAAAACTCGATCAGTTCTGGGTCCCTGCCTCTTCCCTTAGTGACATGTCTTCTGGAATAGGTGATGGGGGGCGGGCAGGGGAGAGGAAAATGCCTGCCCAGAAAGCATGCATCAATCGTGCAAAAATAGTGTCTACAGCTGCATTAACTTCTGTTTCTTGGGGAAGGGGGTGGGCAGCAGACTGTCGCCTTCCAGGTGTGTGCCGAGCAGGGCAGACGGAGGTGGAAGGTGCCTCTGCAGCGGCCAGTGGAGCACAGGAAGCAGGCACACTCCATTGTTGTACTTCTTACTGACCCCGTGGCAGGTTCTCTTGCTGCAACAGCATAGAATTTGCGTGGGAAAACTCCCTGGGCTCCTCCACCCAGGATGTTCCCTCTCACGGTGACTGTGGGGAGTGGCCCCCCTCCTTCCTGCATCTTCCTTCTGCGTTTCTTCTCTTTCCTTTGGAAATACTGCTCCTTCCCCATTCTCTGTGCCTTCTGGAGAGCTGCCAGTGGCAGGACCCCACTTCCACCCCAGTCCCTGTGGGCTGCCTGCAGGACACACAACCCAGACTGGGCCAATCAAATCCCATATCCTTGGAATTTGACTTCTGAGTGATGGCACGAGGAGGAGAAGGTCGGTGGGGCTGAGTCACCTCACAGTAATACCCTCCAAGAGAAAGTCCATGGATCCCTGCCACTGTGATCTCCAGACCCACTATCGCTATCCTCCCAGTGCCTGGTTGTTCAGCTCTTCATTCTGTGAGCTACCGAGTTCTTCAAATAAATACCCATTTCTTGCTAAAGGTGGTCAGAGTTGGTTTCTGTTGCTTGCAACTAAGACCATAACTAGTAGCCTATGGTTTATCAAGCATCTTCTGATTTCCCAGATCCCCTGATGACCTACAGGAGCAGGGTGGCCCAGAAGGGCTCTGGAATACTGCCCTCTGGGTACATTGGTCACGAGGTGACCTGAGAAAGCTGCAGATGGGGTCCACCATCAGACATCTTCAAGGTGGTGGAGTCTATAAGGCCAGGACCTCTCCTGCCAGAGGCAGCTCTGCATGAGAATCCATCTGACTTTCCCTGGTCTCTGCTCGCCCAGCCTCCTGAAGCCCCATCCTCCACTCTGAGCCTCAGTGACCCGGCCTGGGGATCCAGAGTGTGCCATAAGGAAGAGCTGCAACTATAAAGACACCAAAGCTGGCTGCAGGACCTGCCTCTGCTAAGAAGGGGCAGCTTGGAGCAGCAGTTAAATTTCGCAACCTGTCTTCCCACTTTGGAATCTTCCTGCTTATATTAGAGTAGTGGTTTTCAACCCTACTCTCCATAAGCTGGTTTCGGCTCTTGGTTCCACAGCCCTCAGGTCAGTTCCATCGAATCCAGGTCCTAGGACCCCACCTGGATATTCCTCCCTGGGCCCTGCTTGTCCAACAGAAGAGCTTGAACACAGAGACAGAGACGAGCTGAAGGGTTAGCAGAAGCAGTTAGTTCCCTAAGAGCAGAGAACAATGATTATAAATGGCAAACTGCCTGTTGGGATGTTCCTGTTAAGCAGCCCCGGAGTCAGGCCTGTGCTCTGCGAGAGTGAACGCACAGAAATGCCTGTGGGATGCTGAGCTCTGGAAGAGGAGCACAAAGGCTGATATCAGCTGAAGAGGAGATCATAGGGTTTAAAAAAAGTACTTATACTTTGTTTAAATTTATTTAACTCATGCCTACATTGTGTAGTTAAAGATGAAAAATTATATGCTGAAGACTTTTTAAATTGGGTTTTTTTTTAAACATAACTTTTTGTACTGATGTTCTAGAGCAGAAGTCAGCAAACTTTTTCTGTAAAGGGCCAAGTAGTAATCATTTTAGACTTTGTGGGCCCCTCACAACTATTCCACTCTACCATCGTAACCCAAAAGCAGCTATAGAGAAGATGGAAACGAATGACTGTGGATATGTTTCAGTAAAGCTCTTTTTTTTACAAGTAGGCAGTGGGCCAGATTTGAGTTGTGAGTCGTGGTTTTCCAACCCCTGTTCTAGAAACTGAGATTCAATTAAGCATGAGTATTGGAATATTTAGACCAGGAAGTCAGAAATCAAGAGCCACAATCCATTGGGGCAGTGTTTCCAAGCTGTAGATATCAAAATTTGAGGTAAATAATTTTGCAAATCCAAACCTAAAATTCTACAACTCTAATTTCTGGTGAAACAAGCCAGGGCTGTATAAAGATGTTAGGAAACCCCTCTGTCCATGGCTAATGTTGGTTTCTTGACCCTCTAGAACAAGAGTATATGAAATTAGGCACAGCTGTGGGTCACTTAACTATGGGATATGTTCTCAGAGATGTGTTGTTAGGCAGTATCCTTGTGCAAACATCACAACGTATACTTACACAAACCTAGATGGTAGAGCCTACTGCACACCTAGGCTATATGGTGCTAATCCTATGGGACCACTGTTGTTCATGTGATCCAGCACTGACAAAAAATGTCATTATGCGGTGCATGACTGTTCATTTGAGTGAAGCATCTTTTGGACAAATGGGCTTTAAATTGTTCCCCAATAGTCTCTTGTATTGTTTTTGCCACTTTTTAGACAATTCTGTTGTGGAAAAATATGTTGAGGTGATTACCATTAGAACTAATGTTTAAGTTATTTTTAATGCTCTTATAAATGTAACAATCATTGTTAGTGAAGGGTAAAACTTAGCAAATATTGTGTAAGTAATTCTAGAAAAAGAACTGGATTAAGATTGGAGATAAAAGCGTAAGTTTGTGGATTGGTATTTTGGTTGCAAATGACAGAAAACCCAAAGCAAACTGGTTTAAGCTAAAAAAGAATTTTTTTTTTTTAAGATTGCCACCTGAACTAACATCTATTATGAATCTTCTTTTTTATTTTCCTTCTTCTCTCCAAAGCCGCCAGTACACAGCTGTTTATTCTAATTGTGACTGCCTCTGGTTGTGCTATGTGGGACACCACCTCAGCATGGCCTGATGAGTGGTGCCATGTCCATGCCCAGGATCTAAACCAGCAAAACCTTGGGCTGCTGAAGCAGAGTACGCCAACTTAACCAGTCGGCCACGGGGCGGCCCCCAAAAAGAGAATTTACCAGCTGAAGTATATGGCTAGATACATGGGGTCAAATATCACTGGTACCCAGTCTCTCTCCATCTCTGCTCTGTTCTCCATGTCGGCTTCCTTCTCAGGGTCTATACAGTTGTCAGATGGCTGCCAGCAGCTATAGAGCGGCATCCTCCAGGTTCAAGTTTAGTGAAAAAGAGAGAATGCCTCTCTCCCCAAAGTCCTGGCAGAAGTCTCATTGCACCTCAGTGGCTCTAGTTGGGTCCCATACCCATCGCTAATCCAACCAAGGCTGTGGCCAGGAGTTTGCGGTGCTCCAGCTGCCCCACCCCCTCCTGCAGAGCAACCACTGGGCAGAGTAAACTCTGCCTGAAGCACGTGAGCTGGCTGCTGTGGATCAGGATGGTTCCCAAGAGGAAAATGAGGGCAGGCTGAATGGATTCTGAATGGCGAAACCAAAAGCAGCACCCACAGTTTAGTTTGACCTACAATTGAGAAGCTCTGTTGGCCTTCTTCATGCTTGCTGTCAGGCGTGATTTTCCTCATGGCCATGTCTTTGCAAATTCCCTCCTACAACAGCCAACTGCCAATTAATCTGACCTCAGCGGAGAAAAGGTCCAGGTCAAGCCTTCCTGCTTGGCCTACTCCACATGCAAAGATGGTGCATCCAGTGGGGCCATCATGCGTTATATACGGAGAGGCCCAACTCCCTTCTCCTCCCAAAGGGCCTGGAGCCTGAGGAACTGCCTCAAATTTGGGATTAGAAGTTTATGTGACAATGGAATGGGAGAGTTTTAATTCCGTCATGTGTTTGGGGAAAGATCATTGGTTCTCAGAGAGATCCCATATCCTTTTTTTTTTAAGTGAGGAAGATTTGCTGTAAGCTAACATCTGTTGCCTATGTTCCTCATTTTGCTTGAGGAAGATTGTCCCTGAGGTAACATCCATGCTAATCTTCCGGTCTTTTCTGTATGGTGATGCCACACAGCGTGATTTGGTGAGCAGTCTAGGTCCCCACCCGGGATCTGAACCCATGAACCCGGGATTCAGCACCCTGGGCTGCTGAAGCAGAGCATGGGAACTTAACCACTATGCCACCTAACCGGCCCCAGTCCCATATTCTTAAAACAAATTCCTCTCATTGCCTGACCTGTTTACCAGAACTGGATTTCTGTAACTCAAAACACGGAGTCATGAATAATTAATGTGAATGTGTTGGGGGTGTATGGTAACCTCGGGTTGTTGTGTGTGTGGGGTGGCGGGATGATTCCAGTTGGGGCAGGAGGGCAAGGCAGCTGAGGCTGTGGGAGATTTGTTGGGTACCACAGTGGCTTTAGTGTGAGAGATGGTGGCAGAAGCCAGGCCAGGCAATGAGTGGAGAGACCACAGTCTGTGGAAGTCACTTCTGAGGGGCGGAAGGTGGAGGACAGGGAGTGATGCTAGCTTGGCTCCTCATCTGAGCTGCTGAGGGAGTGGGGACTACATGGACAGCAGCAGTGACCATAGGCCACAGGGCGAGCACAGAAAGGACTTGTGCAGAGAACCGTGTGAAACAAAGAGCATCAGGCCCAGAAGAAAGGACTTGAAGATGAAGAGTGAGGAGGGTTCTGGTACCCAGTGAACAGGCAGCCAAATGAAGTGGGAACAGGAGACCATCTTTGTGATTTACCTCAATTGTGTAGCTAAGCCTGCACCATCTTTCCTCACGCTCTGGGGAGGCGGGGAGGATGAAGCGCCCTTCTGAGGCTGAGCAATGACCTTCACTTCCAAGGTGACTGTTAAGCCCCTGGGTACCATTTGTAGAGGACCCACGTTTCCTCTCAGGGGCAGCCTGAGGAAGCCCCTCTGCATCCACACCCTCCGGGCCATCTCCCCTGGAACCTTGTCCTTCTGATCTCCAGACCCAGAGGGTCCGCAGGTCTCTATCTGGCATCTCCTCAAGCCCTGTGGGCTGTGGAACAAGACTGTCTGGGTTTGAACCTCAGCTCCTGCATTTGCTATGAGCCTCAGGCAAAGAGCTCACCCCATCAACACCCGAGTTTCTTGATCTATAAAGTAAGGATGTGGGTGCTAGTTTGCGGCGAACATTAAATAAGATAATACAAAAAAGGTGCAGCAAGTCAACATAGTTAAGCATTTAGTAAAGCTAGCTACTTGGTGACCTTTGACTGTCTTCCAACCTTGGCTTTCTGTCACAGTCCAAATCAGGTCTGTCTTCTCCCTGGTCAAACATCTCATTGTTGCTTTTCTCAGTGCTCCCTCTTGGACCAATTCCCAATGATGTCTATGTGTGTCCTGCGTGTTTTTTGAACTTTGAGACCCAGCACCACCCATTCGAGAACATGACACCATTACGAGTAGCCAGTACTTGGCTTCCTTTGGACTTCGTGGAATGGGGTTTATCTTGCGTTCTCGAGGAGAGCCTGTCAAGCGCCCTCTGCAAAATGAGAGTAAGATGACGCCTTCCTGGACCCGTCTCTCTAAAAGCTGAGTTATTAGATGTTTCTGGGTGTTAGGGAGACAAACACCTAAGAATTAGAAGCATTTTTTCCTCAGTCTCTCACTGAGGCTTTGCTGCACCCTTGAGCCCTAGTGGCTGCTCCCAGGTCAACAGTAATACACTTTCCCTCATTGGTGACTTCATTAATGCATCTCAGAGGCCAGGCTGGTTAGGCTGTTTTTGCAGTACTTTCATCACAGCTCAGCCAGTCACTAGAAATCAGCTTTCGAAACTGAAAAGCCTCTTCAGCCAGAGCCTCCCCCGGCCCCCTCCTTTCCTGCCCCCAGGAACTCGGCTTCCCCAAAGTGAGCTCCTGCCACACCCTGACAGGCTGTGCCCTGATTCGTCCCTTAGCGTCATGGGGTATCAACTTCTCTGCAATTACCCAAACTTAC
>NW_025793614.1:1583-2728 GCF_021613505.1 Equus quagga | reverse complement strand
TTGTGTTTTATATGCTTTACATGTCATTTAATACTCAGGAGAGATGCGTGAGGTAGATACTACTATTCTCTTCCTGGATGAGGAGACTGAGTCACAGACAGCTTACTGGGTAACCTGCTCAGGGTCATTCAGTAAGAGAACCAGGATTTTAAACCCAGGCAAGGCTGGTACCAGATCCCGTGTTTTTAATCCTCATGCTGTGCTACCCTCTCACCTTTCATCCTTTTCCTAACACCTTCCCACTCTGAGCTTGAGATGGCCCCCTCCTTCCCCTGAACTCTAGAAAACCTGTACTCCTCACTTTTTAACAATCTTAGATCACAGTTCATTGCATACATTTCATGCTGCTTTAAAAGGTAGCTTTCATATCTAATTCGCCTTATATTTCTCACAGAAACTAGTATTATGCAGAAAGCTCAATAAATATTTATTGGGTGAATAAATAAATAAATTAGAAAAATGCTTACAATGTAAATACCTTGGGAGAGTGCATATTAAATTGATATTAAGTTATAAAGGATTGATAAAAGATCCTTTTCTAATCCTAAATTCTAATAGGATGGAGAAGAAAGAGAGCTTGAAGGCACTGCTGGCTAGCGATGTTTTGATAGGAGGAAACAAGAAGGCCTGGGGACATATATTTAAGAAATAATTTTTTTATGGCTGGGTTGATATAAACATATAATATAGAGTTTCATATATTTTCCTATCATTGGGAAAGTTGGTTTTGTTTGCTTTAAAATTACAGCCTTTTAGTTCCTGCGGTGTTTTCTTGCAATCTAGTCTATAACAATGCTTTGAGAATGGCCAAATAATTGGTCTGTGATTCTTAGAAGAATAACGATGGAGAGGAACAAATGACACTGTTATTAGACTTAATCAGAAATTACAATTATTTATAGAAGATCCTTAAATCTTAATAGTTTGTAGTAGACTCAAGCTATGTTCCTGAAATTAAATTCCTAGGAAGAGTTTAACATACACTTGAATCTTAGAAAGTAAAATTAATTCTTCAGTGATCTGATGTTCTTACCATTCCCTGAAAAAAAGCACCAGCGTAGCCTTGAATGTGGTCACTAATGGATTAAAAAGGTTTTACTCAAATGTACCTTTGAGCTGTGTAAAGTGTTTACAGGGGGAAAAAA
>NW_025793614.1:0-1483 GCF_021613505.1 Equus quagga | reverse complement strand
AAAAAACCCCCAATGACCTATTGAAGAATGTACTCTCTACACAGTGCTACTGGGGAAAAATTCCTAAAATGCTTCCTGTGAACCTGGGATCAATCCAAATGATTATTTAAAATTAGCAAATCTCTTTAGTATATCTTATAAAAATGACAAAAGGCTACACATTGTGAAATAGTTTTTGTTAGAAATCAAGGCAATCAATATAAATAACTCCAAAATGTGAAAAACAAACTACTCCACTGGAAATGTACTTTTCAAGGCCTCTAATAACTTTTTCGTTGTTGCCAAATTCATTGGCCTCCCACATTTTTCTTGTTGCCTTACATAGCTAACCCTGCTTACTGGTCATGTGTTTCATTTGTTTGTTTTTACTGGTCACCTTTTGAAACTCACTCCTTTCTCAGCTTCGGATACATGCATGTTCCTGAACTCCTTCTAATCTCTCCGAATGCGGCTTCACCGAGTCCTCTGCAAGATCACGTTCTCTATATTTGCTGTGTGTTCTTCAAGGTTCACTCTTTGCTCCCCCATCCTTCACTGTTTTCTCTTTAAGGCCTATTTTGAATTTCTGCTTCAACTTGGAACTCTTTCTTGGAAATCTGAGTGTCTGTGGAGCTCTGACCTCTTCTCCAATTTCTGGCCTCTAACCTCTAATTGTTTAAAGCACATGGATATTTGACTGTTTCACCATCAACCCGCTGTACCAAAGAGCTGTTATTCAATCATCTCCTCACATAGCAAACTCAGACTAAATGTCTATTATTTGCTAGAATCTGAGGACATCAAAGTGAACACAAGAGATCCTGCTCTGGAGTCCCTCAGAGTCTCAGGAAGGAAAAATACCCGTAAATCAGTACTTAGAATACAAATACTCAACAGATTTCGAAGCCATAAAACTGCCATTTTAAAGGCTGCAATTAGAACTGGACTGCACAGCCTCTTGATTCTGGGAAGGACACTTTAGTGAGCCAAAGGTAAGAACCTTTGCTTTGTTTTTGCTGAAGACCTGAACGAAGCCAAGTGACCCAAATTATAGAGGCTTCAGATTGAGACACTGGCATTGTAAACCAGGCATGTGAGCAGGACTTTGAAAGTCACTGGGTGATCTCAGTTGAACTCTGAGGAATTGCAGGAAGCTGTGTCCTTCCTGAGGTGAGGGTTCAGGGATGAAGGTGGTTGCATCCCCAAAATGGTTACTCCTGGCTGAGCAGCAGTCTCCTGAGGCGGTGTGGCAGCAGACACCGCAGCAGCGAGCTGAGAGGGCTGGAGAGAGCACACTGAGCACAGACGGAGCAGCACCCGGGAAGCAGTGTCCTGGGAAGCCAGTGCTGTGGTGCGAGAGGTTCCTATCCCGCTCTGGCCAGTCACAGTTTACAGTCCAACAATCTGGATTCCAAATATACACTGTGAGTCACAGGCAGATTACGGCAGTGAAATACGGCTTACTAAGTGTGATCACAATATGATACAAAGCTTTACTAACTAT
>NW_025793613.1:0-1015 GCF_021613505.1 Equus quagga | reverse complement strand
GAGGTCTCAAGTGGGAGAAAGACTGGTGTGCTGTAGGGGCCTATGTTGAAGGACTGAAGAGATCCTCTATGGGCTAAGGGTGGCTCCAGCTGACAGCCAGCAAGGAAATCAGACCGCAGCCTTACATCTGCAGTGAAGTGAATTGAGAGAACAACCTAAACCAGCTTGGAAGTGGATTCTTCCAGAGCCCCCAGTAAGGAACACAACCTGCGACACCTTGATCTCAGCCCAGTGAGAACCTGGACTTGTAACCTATGTAACCATGAGATAATAAATGGGTGTTGTTTAAAGCCACTAGGTCTGTGGGAATCTTTATGGTAGCGATAGAAACCCACACAGCAGAGAGGATGCTCTCACTCCCTGGCCTCTCAGTTCCTTGAACTCTTCTCCTCCATGACCTTCTACTCTGCTCTCCTTGGGCCCCCACTCCCTTGTATCTCCTAGACCTTGTCATTGCCAATAACCCAGCCCTTTCAAGGTCTCCACTTCATGCTTCCCGCTCCCTGACCTACATCTTTCCTACTCATCTCCTTGCAGGGTGGCCTAAGGTCTGGAAACACTGATACTATTAATATATTGCCCCAGAAATTGCATTGATATCCACAGCATCAATCATGTCCCCCATTACAGTGGGGCCTATAGAGGCCAGGTAATAAATGGAGTCCTGGACAAAGTGTGGCTCAGAATGGGACCTCAGGGTCCATGGACCCACCAGCAATCATCCCCCTTCCAGGAGTGCATAATTGGCATTGATATGCTTGGCAGCTGGAGTAACGTCCATGTTGGGTCCTTGGTCTGTGTAATAAGGTCTCTCTTTGTGCTGAAGACCAAGGAAACTTCTGAAACTGGCCCAATCCCGGTCAAACCAGAAACGATACTGTGTCTCAGGGCAGGTATTGTAGAGGTTTTGCAGTTATTTAGGAGTTAGCACCACCACTAGAGACCTGACAGATGCAGGGGCCGTGGTGGTGTTGCCTATTATCTCCAGTTAATTCAGCAATCTGTCCCTGCAGGA
>NW_025793612.1:0-7735 GCF_021613505.1 Equus quagga | reverse complement strand
TGGGGAGCTGTTGTTGAGTGGGTTTAGAGTTTTGGTTTTACCAGCTGAAAAAGTTTTGGAGATCTGTCGATGACAATGTGAATATACTTACCCCTACTGTAAGAAACTGTGTACTTAAAAATGGTTAAGATGCTCAATTTTATAGTCTTTGACTACAACTTAAAATTCTTTTCAAAGAAAATTCCTCTTCCCAGCTTTGCGCACTCCAGCGGACCACAGTAGCCCTTTCTGTGCTCGGGCGTCCTCACCACCTGTGCCACTTGCTGGGTCCCCAAAACCAGGGCAACAGCATCTTCCCTCCCAGCCTCACTCCCCACCATGCCATCCCCTCAGGGTGTTCCTGGGTCCTCCTCCCTGTATGGAAAACACGTCCCCTCCAGGAATCTGTCCTGGCCTCTGTCAAAGCCCCGCACAGCTCCCTCTAAGCCCTGCGTTGTCTGGCTCTGCAGGGAAATTTTTGGCTAAAAGTCAGGGCAGACTAATTGCCTGGCAGGCCCTTAATCAATTGATTCTTTTTACCAGGTTGTAGGTGAAAGGCTCTTTACTCCAAGATCGGTCTTCAGTACAGGGAATTCCCAGCACCCCTTTTTAATTGCATCTAAATTGACTATAGTGGAGCCGTTTAAAAATGGAATCGGACCTGCCTTCCCAGAGAAACTGCTTTGCTGTCTTAAACCTTGGACTGGGCCAAACCTTTGCCCTGGGCCAAAGCGGCAATTATTTACAAGCAATTGTTTGAGAAGTCAGCAAAAGAACAGACATCCTGATCACAAAGACTGAGGATCGTAGAGTTTCTGAAGATAGAACCAAGAGTCAATCAATGTTTAGCCAAAAACCAGCTCTTTGCCTCCAACTCCAATTAAAATTCTTTGCAATATAACCTCCTTTCTTTGCCTTTAAAGCCCCTGACTTTTACTCCCTAGTGGGACACTATTTGGGTTTCGATCTGAATCTCTGTTTCCCGAATTGCAATTCTTAGATCCCAAATAAACACTTTG
The DNA here is from genome assembly GCF_021613505.1 of Equus quagga. Classification (NCBI taxonomy): domain Eukaryota; kingdom Metazoa; phylum Chordata; class Mammalia; order Perissodactyla; family Equidae; genus Equus; species Equus quagga. The sequence goes on along the minus strand of NW_025793612.1, from coordinate 6,737 downwards.
CCTCTTAAACTGGTTTCTGTTTTTTTTGTGTGTGTGAGGAAGGTTGGCCCTGAGCTACCATTTGTGCCAATCTTCCACTTTTTGCTTGAGGAAGACTGTCGCTGAGCTAACATCTGTGCCAGTCCTCCTCTACTTTATATAAGGGACTGCTGCAGCATGGTTTGATGAGCAGTGTGTAGGTCCGAAACTGAACCCCGGGCCACTGAAGCAGAGTGGGCGAACTTAACCACGACACCACTGGGCCAGTCCCTGGTTTCTGTTTTTGAAGGTTGACATACTGTGTCAGAAAGCAGGAGCTGAAGTGATCTCACCTTCGAGGACCAGCATCCCCTGTAAACAGGTTTGGTACCAACATGAGCGCCCTTGTGCGCTCATCTCTTCCACATACCACCAGCTCCTCCAATCATGAGTCCTCTCAGGCTTGGACCTCCCTCCCTTTTGGTTGAGCTCTTTGCCTTTCTTTGGGATTCTGGGGGCAATAGCCCAATCTGGGTCAAATGACCAGGAGACACTTGTCGCCAAGCTGGCTCATATCTACTGCCATCTGGAAGAGTTTCCCTGTTTGAGCAGCTATGGTTATTGCCATCTGAGGGTTTATTCCCTATCTCGTGAGTCCTTGAATTCTGTTTTTTTGTATTGTTTGTCCAAACAGCTGTACCCAGTGGGTCAGAAGCACAGATAACAACCTGGGGCTTACAACTAGTGTCTCCTTGTCTCTCTGTCTCTTTGTCTGGTCGTGCTTTAACCTGGGAATGTCATCTTCTAAAAGGTCCTGAGAAGTTCCTCCCTCAAGAACACCAGTTGGGTTTATATTCAAGCACTACAGTCCTTCCTATTGTAAATTTTTGTCCCAGTGGATTGATAATACTAAAGATGATTTAAAATTACAGTGGTCAATTTGGAGTTCTTTTGAGCTTCCAAAACTTGTCTTTTCTGCACACTAGACTTGAGAACCACGGGTTTAAGACCAGATATAAGATCTTTAATTTCTTTTTATTTTTTATTTTATTTATTTTTTTTGAGGAAGATTAGCCCTGAGCTAACTGCTGCCAATCCTCCCCTTTTTGCTGAGGAAGACTGGCTCTGAGCTAACATCCATGCCCATCTTCCTCTACTTTATATGTGGGACACCTACCACAGCATGGCTTGCCAAGCGGTGCCATGTCTGCACCCGGAATCCAAACCGGCGAACCCCAGGCTGTTGAAGCGGAACATGCACACTTAACCACTGCCCCACCAGACTGGCCCCAGATCTTTAATTTCTAAAGATTCAAGCCCACTATCTTTCAGCACACCTACTAAAAAATGATGGTCCGGAAGCTGTAAATATTTACAGAGAACATCAAAATCTTACTAAGCTTGTTTCTTGTCCTCAGAGCTTGGCTTGGTAACTGTCAGGTTCGGGCCCCCAAAATATGGTTGGACAGGAATGTGGGTCGCACCCCCACTGGCGCCCAGATATGGCTCAGCAGAAATGGGGGATAAACTCCATTTGTAGCTAGGGTCCTACCAAACTGCTGCCAGCCCTCAGGGAAATAACAATGGCTATTGGAAGAAAGGTTTCAATGAGATAAGATCACCTATTTAAGAAGTGCACTTAAAAACAAAGGCCTCAAAATTCCAAAATAGCCTTATTGAAAATTTCATTGCAAAAATCTAATGAAAATTTAAGAACTAAGAGGTATCTAAAAGAAAAGACTATACGAAAGTCCATTAATGCCTTTACAGACACCCCCATATCTACCCATGAAGGAGGGGCTGTATGGGTCCCTCCCAGAGTTAAGAAGACTCTCAGAGATTTTCTGGTAAACTGCTGTGTTACTCCCTTAAACAGTCTAGGGGAAACTAGAATTAAAAATTAATGGAGTTGTTTAATACTGCCAGAAATATTTACTGTTTGTCCTGGCTGAAACATAAGATTTTTGAAAGAATTTAGTAACTTATAATAAGAAATTGCCAAATTGGAATATATAAATGCCAAATTGGAAGCTGATATTCAGAGGCTGATAGGAATTTTTTTTTTCTAGGCTTTCTCCCCTAAGCTAAAATAAAACTATGTACCCAGAGGGAAAGAAACAAATTAAGGACAATGTAATTGCATGGGCATGTCAGTCCTTGATAAGCAACTGACCTTCCCTGTTTATCTCAAAAAGCTTGTAACCTCTCCAGGAACTGTTATCTAGACCACCCCTCCCCCCCATTCCTAAGACTAAAGGGAAAAAAAAAGGGGGAAAGAAGCTTTTGGATATGCAGATTGCTATGGAAGCACCCTTGCCCAAAAAAATGTAAGGAAAAATGTAAAAACAGGGGCTATAAGAGCTCTGTTGGCATCTGTCTGTATGTTTTTGTGTGTCTATATATGTATGTTATAAATATGTGATAGTTTTCTACCTTCAGATGGTATTATCAAGATGAGTTTATAAGTGAGCTCTACTTAATTAGCTTAAAAATAAATAAGTGCTATATAAATTGAGTATACTCTCAAAAGAAATATAACAGAAATGAACCCAAATGTTTTTCAAGTTAACGTGATAAAGAATAATCTTTGGTAAACAAAAGCTTATTTAAGTTTGTTGGTTTGATTGAAATAGGCATGTCCTCAAAGTTACAACATTGGATGTGATACAGACATGCAGCCTGTATTCTACCTGGGTTTGAAGGTCAAATGAGCTCAAGTTATCTCTATTACAAAATTTAGCAGCTCTAAAAATAACTTAGAATGATAGCTGATTTTGTCTAATGCCTCATGATGTTTTTGTGGGCAATCTAAACATAATTACTAAGAACAAGTAAACTAAATAGATAGGGCCCGGCCCAGCGGTTAAGTGTGCACATTCTGCTTTGGCGGCCCAGGGTTTGCCAGTTTGGATCCTGGGTGCAGACATGGCACCGCTTGGCAAGCCATGCTGTGGTAGGTGTCCCACATATAAAGTAGAGGAAGATGGGCATGGATGTTAGCTCAGGGCCAGTCTTGCTCAGCAAAAAGAGGAGGATTGGCAGCAAATGTTAGCTCAGGGCTAATCTTCCTCAAAAAAAACAAAACAAAAACAAACCCAAACAAACAAAAGAACAAGTAAACTAAATAGATGCAAGATAAAGGTTTTTGGGTCAACTTTTTAACAATAATTATGTGTTATGGTATATGTACTTAAATATAATTTCAAAACCTTTTGGTAACTTGAAACCTTAGAGTTTTGCTAAGTTAAGTAAAATGATAAAAATTTATTGAATATCAAGATCATTTCCAAATAGGAGAAAAATTTAGACATTACTAAATATAGGTTTATCCACCTTTGACTTCTTACTACAGAGAAACAGAAGATGCGGTCGTCTGTTAGTAAACATGTCTTGTACCACATTAAAAAAATTTTTATGCTATGAGAAAACGTATGTTTTCAGTAGAGAAATGGAGATTTTCGTTGTTGTTAGGAAAGTAAATTTGTTCTAAAGTAAAACTGGTTATGGGAAAGAGGAAAGGACAAATTCTGAATGTAAAAAAGAAAGTTATAGAAGGTTTGTGGAAGAGGAACCCTGAGAAAAGAGTTTTGGGTGTGGTCAAGTTGGCTAAGATTGGAATGAATTTAATTAAGTAAATGAGTTTTAATATCAAAAGTAAGATGGTGCAAAATTAGAATTTGGTTTTCTCTCTCCTAAAAGGATAGTTTTCTTGGACTTTCAGTCTGCTCTTGATAAAGACATTATGAAAGGTTTTTCTTTGAGTAAGTCTACCTAAAGGGCAAGGATTCTATGTTTTGTCAAAATAATTTCCTATGTTCAAAAAGCTGAGGCCTCACTATTAAGAGAGCTAGAGGTTTTTCTTTTTTAACTGTTTAACTCTCTTCTGTTGTCACTTTGAATGGATAAGTAAGCATTGTTTCCTGGTGACCTATGATCCTATTTGACCAAGTGTTTTCAAACCTTTTGATATTTTTGACAAACTTGCCAAAATTCAAATCCTAAATGTCTTTCTTTTGACTTGAAAGTAACTTTTGAAAATTTCTAGTGGGTCCCTGGGACTTCTCAAAGAATTTGTCCTCTCTTCCTATAAGATGTTAAACTAATTAGGCTTATTTGGTATGCTAAATTACATGGGAAGTGTCAAATAGATGATGATAAACCTTCTTAGGTCATATTGTGTGAGTGAATGTTATTAATATTTGTTCTAAAAGTTATATAAAACTCCTAAAATTCTGATATGTCCTGGTATAATGTTTTAAGTCACAATTCTAGTTATTATCTTAAAACATTATATGTTACAGAAATAACCAAATTTCCCTGTCAACTGCTTTGTAATCAGATCTTTAGGCATGCCATGAAGTCTTTTGTCATTTACAGACAGTTATTGTTTTACTCTGATGCTTTTGCAAATATGTTTCATCTTCAGAGAGATTCATGGAAAGGACTCTGACACTTAGTCTAGAATACAGGCTCCTCATAAACTTTCAGATCATAAAACTGAACGGGGTAAGAAATTACAGCACTCTAATGGAGAGACTGATGGCTTCCTAAAACTGCTAAGGAAAGATCAAGAACAAATATGAATCATGTGGGACTACATGAACCAAGCAGAATGCTTTAATGTTTTGTTTCTCCAAATTTAAAGAAACCTTTTCTCTTAAGCTATTGACAATTTGGTAAGACGCACCTTTGTGGACAAAGACGAAACATTTACTTTTTCTCCCTACCTGGTCCCTTCAGAATTCAGAAACTCTCAGTGAGTATTCTTATTTTTATTCAACCAGGCCAAGTTTTTAATATGAACAAATTAGTTTTACTGTGATTATATTTGGGAAAAAATCGAGGGTAATTGTAGAGAGAAAAATCACGTTTGCACACTTGTAGATATTAGACTCTAGTCTGATGCTGACCAGCTGGTGTGACCAGCTACTGCAAGACAATACTCTTGTCTGCCTCTTCCAATCTATTACAGAAGGGGGAAATCTGACTGTTGGGTTTGCCATCAGAAGCCTTGTTCTGCACGTGAATCGACAGATCCCTTAGTACAATTACCAACCTCTCTGCCATTACTCCCCTAATTCCTTGTGCTAAGTGTCTAGAACTCCTTGGCTAACCAATCAAATCCTTGGTTTGGTCGTCTTCATTATAGTGACTCCGTGATTTGTGTCCCTTAGGGTATATTTTCATTTGTATTTGGCAGAAAGATCTATGGGGAACACACTGTTTAAATCCCTATCAAAGTAGAGATCACTATGCAAGTGGATTATTGGTTACACCTATTGCATTACATGATTGATCAGAAACTCAACATCGGGCATCACCTCTGAATCTGCTTCACAGACTAAAATGTGAAACTAGTTGTACACTTAGTCAAGGGTGTTCAATGCCTGGTGGTATCATCCCCAGTGAAGCTACCAGCTTTGGAAAAATACTTTTTCCTTGGATAGGCACTGCTGTGAACGAATCTATGATCAGAAATTTATCTAAAACCCTGGGAAGATATTGCTAAATCTGCTGCTTAAGCAAGAGCTGCCCAAGATAAATCTTTAGATTTCCTTGCCTGAGTTATATTAGATAATAGAATTGCTCTTGATTACCTCCTAGCTGAACATGGTGGGTTTGTTCTGTGATAAACACCTCTCGTTGTACTTGAGTAAACACCTCTGGTGAAGTAAAAACTGAACTAGGCAAAACCTGAGCACAGGCCAAATGGTGAAATGCTGTGGTCACTGACACCCATGGTTCTTTGATCTTGTTAGCTGGCTGCCCTCAGGAGTGGCCTCCTGGCTCAGATCTATTCTCCTATGTGGACCTAGCATTTTGTTTATTATTATAGGAATTCTCACTGTTGTAAAACTTTCTCTTCTCTGCAGAGCTCCATGTTATAAAAGCACCACTCAGATAATGGTTGCTCAGTGCTTTGAAATGCTTGCTAAACTAAGGCTTATGAACCTTCACCTGAGAAACTTCTAGGAACTACAGATGATGTTTGCTGTTAAAGGGACTTGATGGTAACGCTTTTGTCTGCTCTGATGCTTTTGGTGCTCAAATGTGGCCTAAGACTCCTAAGGAAAGCACTTTCCTTCCTATGTGGGACATGACGTACTGGGAATGAGTCTTCTTGGTGATGAGGGACCAGCAGATGCTTTGATGATCAGCAGTGCTTTCCAACAGTCGATCAACAATGGTATCCAATAGCTAATCAGCAATGCTTTCAAATGATTGATCAACGATGCTTTCAGACAAAGATCTCGATCAAAAAGGGAAAATGTCAAAATTAACTATAGTGGAGCCATTTTAAAATGGAGTCAGAGCTGCCTTTCCAGAGAAACTGCTTTGCTTGGACTGGGTCAAAATGGCAATTGATTACAAGCAATTGTTTGAGAAGTTAGCAGGAGAATAGACATCCAGATCACGAAGACTGAGGGCTGTGGACTTTCTGAAGATAGAATCAATAGTCAATCAACGTTTAGCCAAAAACCAGCTCTCTGCCTCCAACTTCAATTAAGATTCTTTGTACTACAAACTCCCCTCTTTGCCTTTAAAAGTCCTGACTTTGACTCCCTAGTGAGACACTATTTGGGTTTCTACCTGAATCTGTGCTCCCTGAATTGTGATTCTGAGACCCCAAATAAACGCTTTGCCTCTTAAACTGGTTTCTGTTTTAGTAGGTTAACAATTGGAATTTTTGACATAACTGGAGATTCACAGGCAGTTGTAAGAAATCATACAGAGAGATCCCTCGTAAACTTTGCCCAGTTTTCCCCAATGAAACAATC
>NW_025793611.1:0-13399 GCF_021613505.1 Equus quagga | reverse complement strand
CAGATGGTGGGTCGGGGATATCTGGATCTCTCAATCAACATTCCTTAGAATGTGCGTAGGTGCTTGACAGCGACTCTGACAACTCTGTTTGTCTTTTATTTTCTGTTTGAGTGTGATCATTGAGAATGCCACATAGAAACAAGAAATCAAGAGGAGAGAGAAGCAGGTTCCATTTCCTTTTTGCTTCCTTTTGCTGCCATTTTCACCCCAACAAAGATTTTTTTCACCCAGTAGTTCCATGTGGTTTCTGTAGGGGCAAGAAGGACCAGTTTGCAAACTTTTTTCTAATTCTAGGAACCTTGGACATATCACTCCCTTCAAAAATATGCTCCCTGTCACTAATCATTAGGGAAATGCAAATTAAAGCCACAGTGTCATACTACTTCACACCTATTAGGATGGCTATTATCCGAAAACAAAACAAAGCAAAACAGAAAATGTCAAGCTTTGGTGAGAATGTGGAGAAATTGGAACACTTGAGGGCTGCTGGTGGGAATGTAAACTGGTGAAGCCATTATGGAAAGCAGTATGGTAGATCATCAAAAAGTTAAAAATTAAATTATGTATAAAGTTTAAAATAAAATATTTTATTTTTATAGAATTAAATATAATTTTACAAATGAAAAATAGAAATATGATCTGGCAATTCTACTTCCAGATATACACCCAAAAGAATTGAAGTCAGGAACTAAAACAGATATTTGTATACCCATGTTCACAGCAGTATTTTTTATAATAGCCAAAATGTGGAACTAATCTGTGTCCAGTGTGAGATGAATTATAAACAGAATGTGGTATACACATACAATGGAAAATTATCCAGCCTTAAAAAAAAGGAGATTCTGCTACATGTTTCAACAGTGCTAAATCTTGTAGACATTACGCTAAGTGAAATAATCCAAGTTACAAAAGGACCAATAACATATGATTCCACTAATATGGGTACTAAAGCACCTCAAGTTCATAGAGTAGTCAGAATCATAGAGACAGAACTAGAATGGTGGTTTCCAGGAGCTGGGTGGAGGATCAAATGGGGAGATATTATTTAATGGGTACAGAGTTTCAGTTTTGGCAGATAAAAAAATTTCTGGAGATGGATGGTAGTGATGCTTGCACAACAATATGAATGTCCTTAATGCCACTGAACTGTACACTTAAAAATGGTTAAAATGGTAGATTTTATGATAAGCACATTTATCATAATTTAGAAATATAAAATTGCTTGGGGTACAGGCTTTCAGATGGCACCTGCGTATTTTCATTCCTATATTGTGGTTTAAAATATTTTGTTGTTTCCCAACACAACATCTGTGACTGTTATTATAGAAATAAGTTACCATAAAGCAAGGAGAAAATCAATTGTACCACAATCTCAACATGAAATGATTGCAAAAGCATGTTTAGTAAAATGGGAACAGTCTTACCCAATACAACAGAGATCATGGTTGATCTGGTTCTGTGAGCTGGATCTCTTGATCCTCACTTGAACTGCTGTCCAGTTGAGCCTTTACCTTACTCAGCACTTTTGAAGTGCACTGCTCTTCCAGGGCTCAAATAGCATTGAATGTAGTAATCTAGGTACCATGCACATCTACTGTCAACTCACAGAATACAAAGAAGGAAGAAAATCAAACCAATTAAATGAATTTGATTAATAATTTTCCCTACCCCAACTCTAGAATGTGTGTTATTCTGAAAGAGAAATAACTTTATCTCATCCTTATTGTAGATGTCATGTTTGTTTTCCCCCTTCCACTGCATATCAAAACATTTCCATGTTATGTTACTTAGTTTATGCTAGTCCGTTTCTACTTCAGAACAATGCAAACTACTGCTTTCAAGATAGCATCCTTTTTGGTCACATAGATTTAATAGTACCTTGTGTGTGTGTGTGTGTGTGTGCATGTGTGTGTGTGTGACCATGTACTTGCGTGTATGAAACCAAACTGAGATCTTTGATGTTAATGTGTTTTTTATTCTAGAACAATATTAAAGGAGCTCATAGAGACTATAAAATATGTAGCAAGATATACAGAGAAGACAGCACATTATAGATGTTCACTGTTAATATGATGGTGCACATGCTTACAACACATTTTCTATGCATCTGTATATACATACTACATAAAACTGTATTTTTTCACTCAATAGCATATTTGAACACATTTTCATGTAAATAAATATTTTTGACGTTATTGCTAGTGAATTTCTTTTAAACAGTTTTCCTCTGTTTCCAAAATGTTTTTTTTTAAATTTTAAACAGTGAAGAAATGAATAGTGTAAAACATGAAATTGTTCTCTCGATCTCTCTCTTGCCACCTTCCCACTCAGATATACTGTGTCAAAGGGTTAGCATATATTTTTCCAGTTTTCTGTGTACATTGTAGAAATATGGATTATAATTTACTTGTATACTTTAGCTCTTATTATCGTCAAATTTTTTGCTTCATAATACAAACATTATTTCCATAATAAATGCATATAGGTACGTTTGTTTACACACACTTTATATAATAATTTAGTATGTAATTGTATTTAAATATACATATTTTGACAATAATCTGCACAGGCATCTTTCTTGCACAGGGTGTATGATCATACATGTTTGGAGGCCTCTGTTTTAGAGAAGTCAGAGACAAATTAGCTCTCGAACTACAGGTGTCATTTGAGGACAGAGAAAAAAAGGGAGAGAATAAACTGGTGACTCAGTCACTTCAGTCTCCCCTCAGCAGGACCTATAAACTTTTTCTGCAAAAGTGGATTGATCAGCCCCCAAACAAATACGTCCCCACACTCCACACACACACACACACCCCATAGGCCAATTATAGTAAAACTTCTAGAAAACAAAGCCAAAGGGAAAAACTTAGAAGGGAAGAGACAAAGACAAAAACAAACATGATTAATACAAGCAGGGACCTTCTTCTCTTCTTTTTCTTTTTTTTCAGAGTTAACCTTACAGAATTGATTTGATGCTGAAAAGGGCATAAAGAAAACAATGAGGTAACATGAAGATAGCAATGATAGGAACAAGCTAAGACTCAGGTCTGGAAAAACCGAGGGAAGATATAGTGGTTCTGAGAACTCATAAGCTTAGAGGATGAGTCTTTCAGAGTCAGGACACAGATTCTGAAGAAAAGGGGCTGCTCAGCTAGAAGTAGTTTCTAAGGAAGATCAGAGGAGGGACTCGTGAAATTTGAGACACCGAGCACTGATGATGCTGACCTGATGTCTCTCTGTTCATGCCAGAGCATCAGGATCTCAGAGGCCACCCTCAAAGCTGAGACCCAGAGCTCAGAGAAGAGAGAGAGTTTGTTTACCAGTGTGCTGCTGCTGGTCTTTCTAAGGGGACTTGATATGGAGAGTTCTTGAAGTATGGATAAAAACCATATTTTGGACATCCTTCCCCTACTGAAATCACATGGCCTTGTTTTTGGGTACGGCTTTTATTCACATGACGCTGAGAGGAATGGGAACAGAAAGGAAAGCACATTCTGCTTCTCCTTCCTCTGCACTTCCTGTCTCCCTTTGGTGAACCTGACTGGTAGAGCCTAACAGGGAGCAGATTGGTAAAGGCAAAATGGAGTTGGCAGACTCCCAGCCACAGTATCGTGGAACAGAGTATAGAATATGGAGCTAAGAGACTTAAATATCCTTTACCTAGCACCTGCTTCTTCCTAAAGCACTTACCCTGACAAAGAATGCAACTCCAAGTCTTTCAGGTGCTATGCATTTCTTTGGAAACATAATAAATACAGAAATAACTCTAACATTAGCAATATCCACTTTCTAAAATGTGAAACCAAAAAATCAGAACCTTTGTTAAGGAGCTAATATCTTATGCTTATATAATAAACGTAAGGAGCTAATATCTTATGCTTTTATAATAAATGGAAAGCCATTTACAGATTTCAGTTAGTTGTGTGATGGCAGGAAATTTGTTTATTTCCTTTACCAAGAATAAATAAAAGAATGTTTATTGAGAATGTTTATTAATTTGTGTGTCAGCTACTCACAATGAGCACAATATTGTAAGTGCCACCTGCTGACCAGAGTGGTGGCTTTCGACATTCATGTAGGCATAAAAAGGAACAAAAACCTCAAACACTTCTAGTGAGGAATTCTCTTAAAATGTGAGCACCTCTTTTAATACCATCCTGCCTGGAAAACATGTCCAAGACTTGGAAATTGGCACAAGAGATTAGCGGGGTCTTACAATGGAATGTCAGGCATTGGTTAATGGGCCCTCCACAGATTAGCTCATTCTCTAGAGGTATGGCCTTTTCATTGTCTTTAATTGATTAGGCTAGTTTACCAATCTGTAAGCTACAGAAGTTGACATGTAGAAAACTGAAAGTAATGTCATCGTTTCCTGTCCATAGCAATGCAAATGATTCTTATTCTTAGCAATGCACTATAATTTGTCCTATAGAAAGACAATATTGGTAACTCAAATTCTCATTTGAAAAGTGTTTAATAGTTTACCGGTCCCCTTATTATTTATTGAGATAAATAATAACTTGGATAAGTACTCATTTAATGATAGCATGAGAGTCAGCATCACAGAAAAGCATATAAGATTTGGTGCGGACCGCTGGGTATTTATCCAAAGAACTTGAAAATGCAAAGGCATAAAGATACTTGCACCCCTATGTTCACTGCAGCATTATTCACAATAGCCAAGACTTGGAATCAACCTAGGGGCCCATCGAGGGACGAATGGATAAAGAAGATGTGGTATTTATACACAATGGAATAGTACTCAGCCATAAGAAATGATGAAATCCGGCCATTTGCGACAGCATGTATGGTCCTTGAGGGTATTATGCTGAGTGAAATAAGTCAGAGGCAGAAAGTCAAATACCATATGATCTCACTCATAAGTAGAAGATAAAAACAACAACAAACACATAGCAACAGAGATTGGATTGGTGGTTACCAGAGTGGAATGGGGGGAGGGCAAAAGGAGTGATTAGGCTCAAATGTGAGGTGATGGACTATAATTAGTTTTTAGGTAGGGAACAAGATGTAATCTACACAGATTTCAAAATATATTACAATGTACATCTGAAAGCTATATAATGTTATAATCCAATGTTACTGCAATTAATAAAAAAAAATTTAAAAAAAAGATTTGATGCAGAGAGAGAGAGACTTAGATATCCTTTACCTAGTACCTACTTATTTCTAAAGCACATATCCCGGTGGCAAATGCAACAGTAAGTCCTTTAGATGCTATGACTTTCTTTTAAAACATAATAAATACAGAAATAACAATAACAACAGCAACATCTACTTCTTAAATCTTAAAAACAGAAATCAGAACCTTTGGTAAGGAACTCATATCTTATGTTTATTTGATAAATGGGGAGCCATTTACAAATTTTAATTAGTAGTGTGATGACAGTAAATTTGTCTTTTAAAGAGGAGATCTTTCTTAATCCGTGTGTCAGCTACTCAATGTGAGCACCATGTTAACCTCAAAGTTCCACAAAGTCACATTAGAGCTTCCAATCCTAATCATTTTATCTCATCATATGTTGACTCCAAGTTTTCTCTCCCATAATGTACATATAATAATTTCTTATTAGAAGTAAATATAAAATGAGTAAAGTAATGATAAAAGACCAGAAATATTTGGAAACCTCTGCTTTAAAGAACTCAGATCACAATGCCCTCACACAACAGGTGTCATCTTAGGACACAGAAACACAGAAAGATGACTCATCACCTCACAGTCTCTTCACTAGTATCTTCCAGCTTCTTCAATAAAAGAAGAGGGTTTATAGCCCCTAATCCCCAACTAAATACTTCACCTCCCCAAAACACACATACACACACACACACAAACACACACACACACTGTCTCACGGTGATAGTAGACACCCGTTAGCCTGCATATTTTTGCTGCTAGTCCATCCTTCCAGCTTGTAAATACCTTTGCTAAATGTTTCTGCCTCCAGGATAAAATGTCATATCCCCATTGTCATAGAAACCAGAATGTCATCAAAACGTTCTTGTTGATGTTAGCATTCTTAGGAAACCAGGAAATGCCATACATCCTCAAAAGCAGAGAGCTACTGTTGATCTCAGTCACTTATACCACACCCAATATAATGAATGAATGAATGAAATATTAGGAACAATACTTGAAGTTTTCCATGGAATAGGCATTTAGACAAAGGGAGCTTTTTACACAAGGGTTATTGGGGAAGTAAAGAGAGATTAAGTGTGATTTTCCTGTTAGAGACACAGATATGTTCCAGTTTCTGTTACAAAACACCTTTCAACCTGTCATAATGCAAGAGGCCAGGTACATTTGTGCAGGTGGAAGCCTGTGAATTCTTGGTCACTTTAAAAAGACCTGCAGAAGATAAAGCATCTGGATGTCAGAAGAGGGCAAACTAGAATATCAGGTTTTGCCAGACTCGAAGGAAGCAGGGCCAACATTTGGACAAATGTGTGTTATTAGGGTTGGGAGGACAAAATGGTTCCTTAGGAGAGAAACAACTCCCACAAAGTACCCCGTGCCCTAGTGCAACAGGGAGATAAAGCTAAGTATCTAACATTTCGGAATCTGCTTTGCTCAGATAATGCTGAAACCACACTGCCAGTGAATAATATGCTTAGATGTAGGTTTCTTACGACCATGTTAAGATTTTAAAAATTTCAGTAAGGTTGATAAGGATTGTACAAAGTTATCATCAGGGTACACAAGCACACACAAGTCCTGTTGTGCATAGTCACTCACGTTAGAGAGACACAATTGCACTATGATGCAGCACTTTCTCCTATAATAAGCTTAGAGGGGATGTCTGTGTGATCAGTCCTAGGCAGTAACATGCATGAACCAGGCCCTCAGGTGAGGAGGCGTGCAGTTATGGTTTACAGCATTTCCAGGTTTCCTGGGTTAATACTCCCACTGTGGCCTATGTTTTTTAGCCACCAAGATGATGTCACTGAATACTGAGTTGGCAAGTGATGCAGAGAATCAGCTCTCATGTGCTGGTCTGAACCAGCTCCAATGCATCCCTGGATCTGTGCACTCTAGAGCAAAACAAAGTCATCCCACTCTATGGGGGATTCACAAGTGATGGGCTGTGCTAGGTTAGAGATCCACCAGTTCGCAAGCCACACGAAGGACTTCAACAGGTTCTTATGGCACAGGAAATGGAAATAATTATGAAGACCCACAATCTGGTCTATGTCATTTCTCAGGGAGGGCAAATAGTGGGGTGTTTCCTATGATAGCTCATCAGGAATGCATCAGAATGCCAAGTGCCATCGCATTGCAAGGTGGTGGGAAATCAGAAGGTCCACTACATCCCCTCAAGTCTGTGTGCAGCTTACAAGAATGCTCAGAGGGTTCGTCCTCCTCAATTAGTGAGAAGGAGGTATACTTGTGTGTATATCCTATTTCATGGCATTTCCCCCCCAAATTTAGTCACTCAATGCAGGTCATTCTAGAATTTTCTTTTTTCATGCAACTTAAACCATTCCACATCACTACATAGTGTTCTACCTCACTTTGTATATGCTGCATTATTATTCCATTGCATGTATAGATTTATGTTTGTATTGTGCCCCATGTTGCATCATAAGCATCTTTTTCAAAATATAAATGTAGTACTTCTCTTTTCCGAGGAATCATAAGAATATAGATAAGTGCCACTTGCTGACTAGAGCTGGTATTCTGCACAGTGAGACTGACAGGGAAACACATCCAGGACACTAGAGCAACTGGAGATAAGGTTCACAGGCAAGACTCTCTAGCCCATGGTATAGCTCACCATCACCTAATGACAAGACTAGCCTGTGTGTCTGTGTGTCTTCCTCTCAAAACGGTGTGCTGTGTAACACAATGGCATATATTATTTCCATATCTTTTTTTCCCCATTATCACAGGAATGTGCATTGAAAATTCTAACAATTGGTGGAAAGGTTCAGTGTAAGCACGTGTTTCTACTCCTCCAATCTTTTTTATTCTATCCATACATATATTTTATAAACTCTACAAATAGCTTTTTAAAACAATTCCATAGCATATTTTCATATCCCTCAAAACTCTCATTTGTCTGCATCTTAATGTGAATCTTTTTGACGAGGCAGTTTCCATAAACCCTAGAAATAATAATTTGAGTTATTTTTCTACAAAAAAGTAATATATTTTTAAGATAAACAATTAATAGGGAAATTTCTTTGGTAAAACCATTAAACTGCCCTGCGACCTCATTCTTTGTCTTTGTCCCAATATAGCCTCTACTGCTAGATTCATATACACGTTTAGAACGATGTGATCATTTTAGGATACTGACATTGCCCAACTAGTTTTAATCTATTCCCAATTTCTCAGAGGACCTTGGGTATACACAAATATCCAGTACTTCAGTTTATCCTTAAATAAAATATCTAACCTTGCAAGATGAGAATTCACAATTAAATCAACATGAAGGGCAAATATCACTACTAAGAATTCTCCACACACTAACTTCACAGTCTGTTGAGGATGATCAAGCGATCAAATTCCCAAATGAGACTTTATATTTTCTAATATCTTTTATAACATTAAATTTCACCACCTTTGTTCTCTGGTTCAAAATTAAATTCCTATACAATAAATTAGGGTTTCAGCCATGTAAGAAACATCTATGCCTTATCAATATATTAATTTGGAACTTAGATTTTGATAACCGCTTTCTTATGTGTTGCCTTCAGACATTATGCTGGGGGAGGGGAACCTAGGTAAGGAATTCTCTTAAATAATGGCATGTCTTTTAAAATGAGCAAGCCTAGGAGGGCAGAGCAAAATGGCGGGGTGAGCTGACCCGGGATTCTCTCCCCTCCAAAATACAACAAAAGATTGGAAGAACTGAATTTCAGAGAATAAACATAATGCCAGCTCGTTAGAGACCTACAATACCAAGAAGGCGGAGATCATAACCTTGCTTACACCTTTGGAGGTGCTGGAACATTAGGAGAGAACATCGCTCCCTCCCCTAGAGTCTGTGATCGCTGAGGTGCGGGTCGGGAAAGAGCGGGGGAGGGGCCGCGCAACCAGGGGATCATCCAGGACTCCTGCCGCTGATTCAGTGGAGACCCGCTGACAGGGGGGAAAGCTTCCGTCCGCGGGGACCCTATAAATCAAGGGCCTTGGGAGACCAGAGAACAGAACTGATCTGAACCCAGACCAGCGCGTGTGAGTAACAGCCCCTCCCCACTAACAAAGCCAGTGGGCGCAGCCATCTTGCCCCGAAGGCGGAGAGCTAACACGCCGTTCTCGACCCCCATCTAGTGGCGACAGGCTGTAACTGCAATTGAATTCTACCACCATGAGAAAAAACCGCTCCTCTACCATCCAGCAATTTATAAAAGCCCCAGACCAGAAGGAAAACAATAAAAACACAGAATTAAGTCCTGAGGACTTGGAATTAGATAAATTAAGTGATAATGAATTCAGAGCTGCTATAATCAAAAAACTCAATGAGGTAGAGAGAAAGATAGAGAAACAAGCCGAGTTCTGGAGTTACTTCACAAAAGATATTGAAATCATAAAGAAGAATCAAACAGAATTACTTGAGATGAAAAACACAATGGACCAGATAAAACAGAATACGGATTCCCTGAATGCCCGTGTAGACAATCTAGAGGAGCAAATCAGCATAATCGAGGACAGACAGGCTGAATGGCGCCAGACAGAGGAAGAAAGAGAACTAAGAATTAAAAAAAAAATGAGGAAAAGCTCCGAGAGATAATGGATTCAATGAGGAGTAAGAACATAAGGATCATAGGAATTCCCGAGAATATGGAAAAGGAAAATGGAGCAGAAAGTGTGCTTAACGAAATTATTGAAGAGAACTTCCCAAATCTAGGGATCAACGGAGAAATGTGTGTAGAGGAGGGTTTTAGATCTCCTTGATTTGTCAATGTAAAAAGACCCACCGCAAGGCACATAATAGTAAAGTTGGCAAATAGGAATGATAAGGAAAGAATACTCAGGGAAGTAAGGGAAAAAAAGAGAATAACCTATAAAGGAGCCCCTATCAGACTGTCAGTGGATTTCTCTACAGAAACCCTACAAGCTAGGAGAGAATGGAGTGATATATTCAAAGCTTTAAAGGATAAAAACCTTCAGCCAAGAATACTCTATCCAGCAAGAATTTCCTTCAGATATGAGGGAGAAATTAAATCTTTTCCAGACAAACAAAAGTTAAGGGAATTTGTAACTAAAAGCCCTCCATTACAAGAAATCCTCAAGAAGGCTCTCATACTTGAAAAAAGAAAAAAGGGAGAAAGGGGACACAAGCCACAGACTAGGGAGACCGATGGATAGAACCAGAACAGGATAGCAAATATTCAACTATAGCATTAGGGTAAAAATAAGGAAACTACCAAAACAAGGACGATCTTAGCACTCTAACTACAAATTAATAAGACGAGTTGGAATAAAAAATGAAAATAATTATTTAGGAGGGGAAGAGCAAAGGGTCTAAATCAGTATTGGTCGAGTAAGTAAGAGACCACCAGAGAATAGACTATATTATACACGAGATTCTAAATACAAACTTCAAGGTAGACACTAAAATAAAGTACAGAACAGAGTCACAAATCATAGATAAGGAAAAATCTAAGAAACCCAGCATAAGAAATTGCAGTATTAAATGGATAGTCTAAAGCACACAGGAAAAGAAACACAGGAAAACAAGATAATGAGCGACAGATTGACAGCATTAAGTCCACATGCATCAATAATCACTCTCAATGTGAATGGATTGAACTCTCCAATAAAAAGACACAGAGTGGCAAAATGGATTAAAGAAAAAGATCCAACAATTTGTTGCCTCCAGGAAACACACCTCAGCCCCAAGGACAAACACAGACTCAGGGTGAAGGGGTGGAGGACAATACTTCAAGCAAATAGCAAGGAAAAAAAGGCAGGTGTTGCAATTCTCATATCAGACCAAGTGGATTTCAAAATAAGACAGGTAAAGAGAGACACAGAGGGACAATATATAATGATCAAAGGGACACTTCATCAAGAAGAAATAATGCTTATAAATATCTATGCACCCAACACAGGAGCACCAAGATTCATAAAGCAACTATTAACAGACCTAAAGGAAGATGTTAAAAACAACACAATAATAGTATGGGACCTCAACACCCCACTCACATCAATGGACAGATCATCCAGACAGAAAATCAACAAGGAAATAGTGGAGCTGAATGAAAAACTAAAACAATTGGACTTAATAGACATATATAGATCACTCCACCCTGAAGGAGCTGAATACACATTCTTCTCAAGTGCACATGGAACATTCTCTAGGATAGACCATATGTTGGGAAACAAGGCAAGCCTCTACAAATTTAAAAAAATTGAAATAATAACAAGCATCTTCTCAGATCATAGTGCTATAAGGCTAGAAATTAATTACAAGAAAAAAGTTGAGAAAGGCACAAAGATGTGGAGACTAAACAACACACTACCGAACAAGCAATGGATCATTGAAGAAATTAAAGAAGAAATAAAAAAATACCTGGAAACAAATGAAAATGATAGCATGCCATACCACTCATATGGGATACAGCAAAAGCTGTATTAAGAGGAAAATTCATCGCAATACAGGCACATCTTAACAAACAAGAAAAATCCCAAATAAGCAACCT
The DNA here is from genome assembly GCF_021613505.1 of Equus quagga. Lineage (NCBI taxonomy): Eukaryota > Metazoa > Chordata > Mammalia > Perissodactyla > Equidae > Equus > Equus quagga. The sequence goes on along the minus strand of NW_025793611.1, from coordinate 1,732 downwards.
TAAAGCACACCTAACTGAACTAGAGAAAAAAGAACAAATGAAGCCCAAAGTCAGCAGAAGGAGAGAAATAATAAAAATCAGAGCAGAAATAAATACTATTGAAACGAAAAAGGCAGTAGAAAGGATCAATGAGACAAAGAGCTGGTTTTTTGAGAAGATAAATAAAATTGACAAACCACTAGCCAGACTTACAAAGAAAAAAGGGAGAAAGCTCAAGTAAACAAAATCAGAAATGAGCGAGGAGAAATAACAACAGACTCTGCAGAAATACAACAGATTATAAGAGAATACTACAAAAAACTATATGCCAACAGAATGGATAACCTAGAGGAAATGGATAAATTCTTGGACTCCTACAGTCTCCCAAAGCTCACTCAAGAAGAGGCAGACAATTTGAACAGACCAATCACAAGGAAAGAGATTGAAACAGCAATCAAAAACATCCCAAAGAATAAAACCCCAGGACCAGATGGCTTTCCTGGGGAATTCTACCAAACTTTCAGAGAGGATTTAATACCCATCCTTTTCAAGCTATTCCAAAAAATTAGGGAAGATGGAACACTTCCTAACACATTCTATGAGGCCAACATCATGCTGATACCAAAACCTGACAAGGACACCACGAAAAAAGAGAACTACAGGCCAATATCACTGATGAACATAGATGCAAAAATTCTAAACAAAATTTTGGCAACCAGAATTCATCAATTCATCAAAAGAATCATACATCAGGATCAGGTGGGATTCATACCAGGGACACAGGGATGGTTCAACATCCGCAAATCAATCAACGTGATACTCCACATCAACAAACTGAGGAATAAAAACCACATGATCATCTCAATAGATGCAGAGAAGGCATTTGACAAGATCCAACAGCCATTTATGATACAATCTCTGAACAAAATGGGCATAGAAGGAAACTACCTCAACATAATAAAGGCCATATACAACAAACCCATAGCCAACATCATACTCAATGGGCAAAAACTGAACCCCATCCCCCTGAAAACAGGAACGAGACAAGGATGCCCTCTATCACCACTCTTATTTAACATAGTACTGGAGGTCCTGGCCAGAGCAACCAGGCAAGAAAAAGGAATAAAAGGAATCCAAATAGGGAGGGAAGAAGTGAAACTCTCGCTGTTTGCAGACGACATGATCTTATACATAGAAAACCCCAAAGAATCCATTGGAAAACTGTTAGAAGTAATCAACAACTACAGCAAAGTTGCAGGGTATAAAATCAATTTGCATAAATCAGTAGCATTTCTATACTCCAGTAATGAACCAACAGAAAAAGAACTCAAGAATACAATACCATTCACAATCGCAACAAAAAGAATAAAATACCTTGGGGTAAATTTAACTAAGGAAGTGAAGGACCTATATAATGAAAATTACAAGGCCTTTCTGAGAGAACTGGATGACGACATAAGGAGATGGAAAGACATTCCATGTACATGTATTGGAAGAATAAACATAGTTAAAATGTCCATTCTACCTAAAGCAATCTACAGATTCAACGCCATCCCAATCAGAATCCCAATGACATTCTTTACAGAATTAGAACAAAGAATCCTAAAATTCATATGGGGCAACAAAAGACCCCGAATTTCTAAAGCAATCCTGAGAAAAAAGAACAAAACGGGAGGCATCACAATCCCTGACTTCAAAACATACTACAAAGCTACAGTAATCAAAACAGCATGGTACTGGTACAAAAACAGGT
>NW_025793610.1:0-6181 GCF_021613505.1 Equus quagga | reverse complement strand
TTTCACACACACCTCCCATCAGGACCTCACATTAGGACTCTCCCCACCTCTTATCTTCCTGCATTACTAGGGCATAAGTAAGACAGAGGGATCTCAATCAATGTCTGATCTCCTGGATCCACCCCTTCCTGCCTTGGCTGTTACTAGTGTTGTAGGAAAAGTGGTGTTCCTCAGAGATGCAGTCCTTTGTCAGGAGGGCAGATCTAAGAGACTATGCAAATTTTTTTCCTACAAAGTCATACATCTGCTAGTGTGTCCAAGCTTAGGATGATCATTGATAATATCCCTATAGAGAAGCTCTAAATTTCTGTGTCCTTCTATGATAAACAGGAGACAGTGAAGAAAACCAACATAGAAAACTACCTAATCCAATCAGTAGCCTGATCTACATGGGACAATAAATAAAGGATATGCAGAAAAACAGGAAAACCTGCAATAAGATGGCAGTATTAAGCACTCATATATCAATAATCACTCTAAATGTAAGTTAAATGGACTGAATTCTCCAATCAAAAGACGCAGAGTGGCAGGATGGATTAAAGAACAAGACCCAACAATATACTGCCTCCAGGAAACACATCTCATCTCTAAACAAAAACATAGGCTCAGAGTGAAAGGATGGAAGATGATACTCCAAGCTAATGGCAAACAAAAGAAAGCAGGTGTTGCCATACTTATATCAGACAAAGTATACTTCAAGATAAAACAGGTAAAGAGAGACATAGAGGGGCAATATTTAATGATAAAAGGGACTCTCCAGCAAGAGGACATAACACTTATAAACATATATGCACCCAACACAGGAGCACCAAAGTACTTCAGGCAACTATTAGCAAACCTAAAAGGAGATATTACCAACAACACAATAACAGTAGGGGACCTCAACACCCCACTTATATCAATGTAGATCATCCAGACAAAAAGTCAACAAGGAGATAGTGGAATTAAACAAAAGACTATACCAGAGGAAATTAATAGATATGTATTGAGAGTACTCCATCCAAAAACAGCAGAGTATAATTTCTTCAAGTGCACATGGAACATTCTCAAGGATAGACCAAATGTTGGGAAACAAGGCGAACCTCAATAAATTTAAGAAGATTGAAACCATGTATACTATCTTCTCCAACCATAATGCTATGAAACTAGAAATCAACCACAAGAAAAAAGCAGAAAAAGGGACAAAAATGTGGAGACTAAACAACATGTTACAGAACAAGAAATGGGTTATCAAAGAAATGAAAGGAGAAATCAAAAACATTTGGAGACAAATGAGAATGAAAATACACCATACCAACTCATATGGAACGCAGCAAAAGTAGTCCTAAGAGGGAAATTTTTACCAATACAGGCCCATGTTAACAAATAATAAAAAGCTCAAATAAACAATCTTAAACTGCACCTAACAGAATTAGAAAAAGAACAAACAAGGGGCAAAGTCAGCATAAGGATGGAAATAATAAAAATTAGAGCAGAAATAAATGAAATTGAAACAAAAACTGACTGTACAAAGGATCAATGAAACAAGGAACTGGTTCTTTGAGAAGATAAAAAAAATTGACAAACCCTTAGCCAGACTCACTAAGAAAAAGAACGAGAAGGCTCAAATAAATAAAAGTAGAAATTAAAGGGCAGAAATTACAATGGGTATCAATGAAATAGAAAAGATTATAAGAGAATGTTATGAAAAACTATATGCCAACAAACTGGACAATCTAGGAGAAATGGATAAATTCTTGGAATCTTACAACCTCCCCAGACTGAATCAAGAAGCAATAGAGAATCTGAATAGACCAATCACAAGTAAAGAGATTAAAACAGTTATCAAAATCCTCCCCCAAAATAAAAGTCCAGGACCAGACAGCATCTCAGCAGAATTCTACCAAATATTCAAAGAAGATATATTACCCATTCTTCCCAAACTATTTGAAAAAATTGAGCAATACGGAAATATTCCTAACACAATCTATGAGGCTAACATCACCATGATAACAAAGCCAGATTAGGACAACACAAAGAAGGAAAATTACAGGCCAATATAGCTGATGAACATAAATGCAAAAATCTTGAACAAAATATTGGCAGAACTGAATACAGCAATACATTAAAAAGATCATGCACCATGATCAAGCGGGATTCATACCAGGGGCACAAGGATGGTTCAACATCTAGAAAGCAATCAACGTGATACACCACATTAACAAAATGAGAAACAAAAAATACATGATAATTTCAATAGATTCAGAGAAAGCATTTGACAAGATCCAACATCCATTTATGATAAAAGCTCTCAATAAAATGGGTATAGAAAGAAAGTACCTCAACATGATAAAGGCCAGATATGGCAAACTCACAGCCAAAATCATACTCAATGGGGACAAAATGAAAGCCATCCCTCTGAGAACAGGAACAAGACAAGGGTGCCCACTCTCAGCTCTCTTGTTCAACATTGTACTAGAGGTTTTGGCCAGAGCAGTTAGGCAAGCAAAAGAAATAAAAGGAATCCAAATAGACGATGAATAAGTGAAACTCTCACTGTTTGCAGATGACATGGTTTTACATAGAGAAAACCCTGGAGAATCCATCAGAAAACTTTTAGAAATAATCAAGAACTACAGCAAAGTTGCAGAGTACAAAGTCAACTTACAGAAATCAGTAGCATTTCTATACTCAAATAACGAACTAACAGAACAAGAACTCAAGAATACAATTCCACTTACAATCGCACTGATAAGAATAAAATATCAAGGAATAAATTTAAGCAATGAAGTGAAAGACCTATACAAAAAAACTATACGACATTACTGAAAGAAATTGATAATGACATAAAGAAATAGAAAGATATTCCATGCACATGGATTGGAAGAATAAACATAGTTAAATTGTCCATACTACATAAAGCAATCTACATATTCAATGCAATCCCAATCAGAATCCCAATGACATTCTTCACAGAAATAGAACAAAGAATCTTAAAATTCACGTGGGCAAGAAAATACCCCGAATAGCCAAAGCAATACTGAAAAAAGAAGAACAAAGCTGTTGGCATGGCAATTCCTGACTTCAAAATACATTACAAAGAGTAGTATAAAAACTGCATGATACTAGTACAAGAATAGACACATAGATCAATGGAACAGAATTGAAAGCCCAGAAATAAAACCACACATCTATGGACAGCTAATCTTCAACAAAGGAGCCAAGAACATACACCTGAGAAAGGAAAGTCTCTTCAATAAGTGATGCTGAGAAAACTGGACAGCCACATGCAAAAGAATGAAAGTAGACCATTATCTTTCCCCATGCACAAAAATAGACTCAAAATGGACCAAAGACGTGAAGGTAAGACCTGAAACCATAAAACCTCTGGGAGAGAATATAGGCAGTATACTTTTTGACATTAGACTTAAAAGGATCTTTTCAAATACCATGTCTACTCAGACAAGGGAAACACAAGAAAAAATGAACAAGTGGGACTTCATCAGACTAAGGTGCTTCTGGTATGCAAAGGAAACCAAGATCAAAATGAAAAAACAACCCACCAAGTGGGAGAAAATATTTGCAAATCTTATGTCTGATAAGGGGTTAATCTCCATAATATATAAAGAGCTCACACAAATGAACTACAAAAAAACAAACAACTCAATTAAAAAGTGGGCAGAAGATACGAACAGACATTTTTCCAAAGAAGATATACAGATGGCCACTGGGCACATGAAAAAATGCTCAAAATCACTAATCATCAGGAAATGCAAATCAAAACTACACTTAAGTACCATCTTACACACATTAGAATGGCTATAACCACCAAGACGAAAAACAACAAATGTTGGAGAGCTTGTGGAGAAAAGAAAACCGTCATCCACTGCTGGTGGGAATGCAAACTAGTGCAGCCACTGTGGAAAACAGTGTGGAGATTTCCCAAAAAAGTAAAAGCAGAAATACCACATGGCCCAGCTATCTCACAACTGGGTATTTACCAAAATAACTTGAAATCAACAATTCAAAGAGACTTGTGCACCCCCATGTTCATTGCAGCATTATTCACAATAGCCAAGGGATAGAAGCAATCCAAGTGCCCTTCAACAGATGATTGGATAAAGAAGATGTGGTGATATATGCAACGGAATGCTACTCAGCCATAAAAAAGATGAAATCGTCCCATTCACAACCACATGGTTGAAGCTTGAGGGCATCATGTTAAACAAAATAAGCTAGACAGAGAAAAACAAACACCATATGATTTCACTCAATGTGGAATATAAACAAACTTATGGACAAAGAGAATGAATTAGTGATTACTGGGGGAAGGGGGTGGAGGGTGGGCACAAGGGGTAAAGGTACATACTTATATGGTGTATGACAAACAATAATGTACAACTGAAATCTCGCTATGTTATAAGCTGTTATGACCAAAATAAATAAATAAATAAAATTTTTGTGTCCTACCTGCAGAAACAGAATTTTATGTAAATATCATTTTGATTTGTGAAATACCTAGACTTTCTCTGTATTTTACTAGGAATGGCCCAAGCTTCCTATGTCTACATGCCAGGAAAGGAGAAGGGAATGAATAGCCTATGAGGTCTTTTCTCTCCATTGCATTCTGTTTTACTAGTGGTTTCAGGATAATAAAGACAAGCTTTCATTTTTTTCCCTATATTTAATCAAATTGCGCCAGTCCTATGTCTGATGGACTGTTAATATGATGGTGCAACATTTTGCTTTCCCCATGAGAAAGATGGGAATACATTTCAGAATGACACGACCTCTTCACATTAACACCTGTATCAGTTGCCATATGAGTTAAAGTCACAAATTTCGCAGGAAGCATTGCATCTGGGGAGGGATGATTCAGATGAGGTCCTTTTACGTAGGAAGTTTGACCCCCTTCTTTTTTTTTTTAAAGATTGGCAGCTGAGCTAACATCTGTTTCCAGTCTTTTTTTCCTTCTTCTTCTTCTTCTCCCCAAAGCCCCCCACTACATAGCTGTATATTCAATTGTGAGTGCCTCTGGTTGTGCTATGCAGGATGCTTCCTCAGCATGGCCTGATGAGCAGTGCCATGTGCACACCCAGGATTCGAACTGGTGAAATCCTAGGCCGCCGAAGCAGAGCACATGAATGTAACCACTCAGCCAAAGGGGCCAGCCACTCTTTTTTCTTTTAGATATCTTCTGCACCTGCCTTGTATTCTTTTCTAGGTATTTGTCTAAAATCTCTCTCATTCTTTGACCCTCTCTTGGGCTTCCTGTTTTTCTCTCCAGAAAAAAAAGTTTTGAAAATGTGGTTCAGAAACATTTTTATCATTTTATTTCATTTACATATATTCCATTTCCTAGGTGGGGCTGGAGCTGCTGACTGCTGACATTCTTTCAGGGTGAGTGAAGGGTAGGGAAATTTCAGCGTCGCTCCATCACCTCACTTACCAACCTATCCTCTCCCTCTCTCTCTCCACACTTCTCCTCACTTCTTTGCTACTATTTTCTGATTCCTAGTTTTGTTTCCTCACTGAATGAAGATTTCTTTGTGAAACTGATCATTACATTACACTGATTTAATTTGTTCCCTACATTGTGGTATTAAATGAAACGTTCTTTGTGGCCTCATCAATTAGATCCCAAATCATACTGATTCCTTGGTGAGCTGCTGAATGAGGTTCTCAAGGTTAGAAAGTGTGATCTATTTGACCATTAATTTTGTCAAAGACAGAGGAACTGTATATTTTTAATTATTTCCTCTGAACCCCCTGCTCAATTCTAATAATTGTAGAAACAATATGTGTTTTAAAAACCTTCTATTAAGCATAACATACCTTAGGAGAAGTGAACAAATCATAAGAGCACAGCATGATGAATTTTCACAAAGTAAACCCATCAGGTAACCAGGACACAGATCAAGAAACAGGATGTCTACTGAACAACAACTGGGTCAATGAAGAAATAAAAGGAGAAATCAAAAAATACCTGAAGACAAATGAAAATGAAAATATGGCATTCCAAAATCTATGAGATACAGCAAAAGTGGTTCTAAGAGGAAAGTTCATAGCAATTCTGGATTGCGGTACCTCAACAAGCAAGAAAAATTCCAAATGAACAATCCAGCAGTACACCTACAGGAATTGGAAAAAGAGAAATAAACAAAGGCCCAAATCAGCAGAAGGAAGGAAATAATAAAAATCC
>NW_025793609.1:3932-10962 GCF_021613505.1 Equus quagga | reverse complement strand
GGTCATCTTTTCCCTCTTTTAAAGCATCAGGCCCTACTCTTTATCCTAGGTCTTAAAGATCCGTAATATTTATGTATATACATATATATATATATATACTTATACATATATACTTTGCAATTATTATATACATAATTTTTATATAAATACATATACACTCATATACTTTTTCCAGTTATTTATTCTTTTTCCTTCTTTGCTAAGACGTTTTTTATTGGATAAGTGTTGCAAAATTTGTTTAACTAATCTCTGTTTGACGTCTACTTGGGTTGTTTCCACATTTTACCTGTTTTGTCTATGGCTACTATAACCATCCCTTGACATTTATGTTGTAAATATAAATCATTTCTTTGGAGTATGTATCTTATAGTGGACCTGCTTCATCCAAAAGGTGCTTAACTTTATTAGAAAATTGCTAAAAAGATGCCTGATGTGGCTGTTCTCTGTGCATGAGTGCTCTAATTGACCCACCCTTTGGCTGATAATTAGTATAATCAACGTTTTCGATTTTAGTTATTGTAATGAATTTGCCTTGGTATCATAATGTGGTTTGAATTTTCACTTCTCTAATGAATAATAATGTTAAGCACCTTCTCATATGTGTTTTAGCCATTCATTTACCTCCATTTGTGAAGCACCTCTTTAAATTATATGCTTTAAATTTTAATGACTTGTTTGTCTTCCTATTAATTAATGGACCTTGCTTTTCAGATATACGCACTGGGAATATTTTCTCCATCTGTGGCTTACCTTTTCACTTTTATAATGGTATCTTTTGTAATAGATTGTTATTTTGTTTTGATAAGTTTAGTTGTTGAATGTTTTTTCCTTTATGACTAATGCTTTTTGTGTCCTGTCTAAGAAATCTTTGCTTTCCTCAAGTTTAGGACGATATTATCGTATTTTTTCCTTTAGAATCTTTATAATTTTAACTTTCAAATTTAGGTTCATGCTACATCTCAAATAAAGATCTTTTATATTGAGGTAGGAGTTGAGGTTCATTTTGCTTTTCATACAGATATCCAATTCTTCTAGCACCATAAAGGCATTTTAGTATTACTGAAGTGCTTTGATTTCTCTGTTTAATCAATTAATTATGGTTGGCGCTTTTCTGCTTTCTTTATAATTTGTTCAACATGTACAAGGCCACCACTAGGGTATTTAGAACGTGAGGCAAATATGTTCTGCAGGGCCTCTGTCTAGAAAAATAATTTCATTATAACTATTTTTAAAAACTCACTAGCTCACATGAAGTGTAATTTTTTACAGAGGGACATTTAGAATAAAGACTAGAAATGTGCTTATCGTTGTATTAGTTTGCTAAGGCTGCCATAACGAAGTACCACAAAATGAGTGGCTTAAGCAACAGAAATTCATTGTGCCGTAGTTCGGGAGCTTAGAAGGCTGAGATTAAGTAATCATGGAGTTAGTTCCTTCTGTTGGCTGTGAAGAAGCTTCTGTTCCTTGCTTCTCTCCTAGCTTCTGGCAGTTTGCTGGAAACCTTGGGTTGTGGAAACATTACCGTGATATCTGCCTTCATGTCCACATGGCATTCTCCTTGTGTGCATATCTGTGTGTCCAAATTTCCCCTTTAATATGGACACCAGTTAAATTAGACTGGGGACCCACTCTACTTCAATACGACCTCATCTTAACTAATTATATCTGCCATGACTCTGTTTCCAAATGATGCCACATTCTGAAGTACTAGGGGCTTAGAACTTTAACATGTGAATTTTGGGGGAGTTGGAATGCTGTGATTTCTCACATATATTTGGTCTTTGTCCACAGCTCCTGGCTCATAGCTACTGTCAAATTGATAAACAGAACCCTCATTAAATTGGAGTTGGGCAGCCAAAAGGGGAGCTCTCATGCCCTCTGATGATTGCAGAACCCAACAGGAAAAAGAGAGACTTCCTCTTCTTGACAGGCAAGAAGCTCACCAATGACAGACTGTCACAACTGAGCTAATGAAACACTACAACACCTCGAACTCTTTGTTTACAATAGCCCTCCAACTTCCTCTTCCCCTCTATAAAAGTTTCTCCTCTCTTCCTAGTGCGGGACTAGCACGTGGCTGGCCATGGTTATAGACCTCGAATTGCAATGCTTTGTAGATCCTGAATAAGCCCATTATTTTTGGGGGGGGAAGATTGACCCTGGGCTTACATGTGTTGCCAATCTTCCTCTTTTTCTTTTTTCTCCCCAAAACCCCAGTGCGTAGTTGTAGTTGTACATCCTAGTTGTAAGTCCTTCTAATTATTCTATGTGAGCTGCTACCACATTAGGCAACTGACAGAGGTGTGCTGTGTTTCCGTGACTGAGACATGAACCCTGGGCCACCAAAGCAGTGAGAGCCCTGAACTTTAAGCCCCAGACTATCAAGGCTGGCTTAGAATAAACCCATTTTTGTTGGAAAAGTAATTGGATTTGTTTAAGGACAACACTTCCAACACCCTTGGAATTTCCTGAGTGATAAGAGCAATGGGAACATCATTTTTGTAATATTTGATCTCTTCCTCAGTTCCTGAAATTGCTTCAGAGCCAGAAAAGTGAAATGTGTGTCTTGTTATTCAAACAAGCCCCTTTCTACCACCACTGGGTTTATGTTAATAAGGTGAATTTGGAAAGCACTTAAGGATGGAGGCTGGTTGTCAGGGAAACCAAACATGAATAGAGGGTTGGAAATTTCAGTCCTGCTCCCTGATTTTCTGAGAAGGAGAGATGCTGGAGGTTGAATCAATCACCAATAGTCAATGATTTAATCCATCATACCTACATAAAGCATCCATTAAAACACAAAAGGAGAAGGTGTGGATAACTTCCTGGTTGGGGAACTGGAATGCTTCCACATGCGAGGACAAAGCTCTTTTGTTTGGGATCTCACCCTGTGTATGTCTTTATTTGTACCATTTCTAATAAACTGATAATCTAGAAAGTAAACTGCTTTCCTGAGCTTTCTGACCTGCTCTTGCAAAATAACTAATCCAATGAGAGGGTATTGGGAACCTTTGATTTACAGCCAGTCAATCAGAAGTATAGGTAATGAATGACCTGGACTTGTGATTGGCCTCTGAAGTGTGTGTGAGAGGAGACAGTCTTTAGGACTGAGTCTTAAACCTGTTGAATCTGATGTGATCTCCATATATATAGTGTTAGGATTGTGTTGAACAGTAGGACACCCAGCTGGTGTCTAAGAATCACTTGATAGTGTGGGGAAACCCCCTTCGACAATTGTGATTTATGATAAGAACTATACATTTGGTTTTTCACCCCATTCCTGACACTAAGCTCCTAAAAATTCCTGAAACCCTTGGAATTTCTTGTGATAAGAGTGATAAAGTTGTCTTTTGGAAAGCCTTTAGAAAACCTAAGGATGGAATCTGGCTGCCAAGGGAACTAACCTTTAGATTAGGCCATTGGAACTTTCAGTCCCACCTCCAACAACCTACAGGAAGAAGAGAGGGGCCTGAAGCTGAATCAATTGCCAAAGGCTGATGATTTAATCAATCATGACTATGCAATAAAGCCTCCATAAAACCCGAAAAGGACAGGGTTCAGAGAGTTTCTGGGTTGGGGAAGACTTGGAGGTTCTGGGAGCATGAAATGCCTAGAGAGAGCATGGAAGCTCCAGGCCCTTCCCCCATCCCTTGCCCAATGCATTTCTTCCATCTGGATGTTCCTGAATTGCATCCATTTATAATACACTGGTAATCTAGTAAGTAAATGTTTCTCTGAATTCTGTGCATCTCTCTAGTAAATTAATCAAACCCAAAGAGGGATCATAGGAACCTCTGATTTATAGCCAGTCAGTAGAAGTACAAGTAACAACCTGGACTTGTGATTGGCATGCTGAGTTGGAGGAAGTCACTGGATCCTCCAATTTGTAGCCACTTGGCCAAAAGCATAGATACTAGGCTTGCAAATGCTGTCTGAAGTGCATGTGAAGGAGGAGGGGTGCAGTCTTGTAGGACTGAGCTCTCAACCTGTGGAATCTGACAATATCTCCAGGTAGTTAGTATCAGAATTGAGTTGAATTCTCATATACCCTGGTGTTGAAGAATTGCTTGGTATGGTATGGGAATTCCTACCCCAACATATGCATTGGAATTGGGTCCAGGACCCGAAAAATACCTCCAAAATATATTGGCATTAGATTCAGATCTTTAGGGGGGACACATTTCAACCCACAACAATTTTCCAGTCAATGAACATACATTTTCTTGTCTTTTTGCAGTGTCTAGGACCTTCACTACAATATTGACGTCAGCAAGTTTCTCCCTGAAGTTTGAGGAAGGCAGAGCATAGACCTAGATATTTCCCCTGTAACCGGATTTTATTTCTTTATTTAAATGTAGCAATGAGCTCTGGATTGTGGAGAGAATTGCAGTGATAGAACCTTACATAAGTGAATAAAAGGAAATGAGACAGGAAAAAGCCATTCCAAATTACTCTTTCACAGGTCTGAAGAAGGAGGTTTAATCTTCAACATCATGGCTTGAAGTTCTGCTTCTTGAGGTGATACACAGAGTAACAGAAGATCTTTACTCTAACTTAGAGGACAGAGACCAAACAATATAGTTAGCCAGAGAAGTGAGTTATTATAGTTTGTTAACATCATGTCCCTGCACAATTAAAGAGAGAGAAGTGTAAAAATATTTTGGATTGTTTTGAAAGCCCAGGTAAGTTTGGACTTGCAATGGCACCGATCTGATCATTGTGTTATTGTGTTTTAGGTTATAGTTTCTAGCTGCTGCTCAGTGGTACAGGGATAGGAGAAGACAATGACTTTACGGAAGGTAGCTGTGATGGATAAATTGTAGTTGAGATTATTTACATGAGTATGATTAAAATGATGGACTATGAGGACTAGAGTTTTTAAAAAGAACTTTCAAAGAAAGATGGTTGAAGGATTGGAAAAAATGTAGAGAGGTTATAGGAATTGATGATGTAGACAAGGAATGAATGAAAGAAATAAAAAGATAAGATGCTCTAGTTAAAGTGGAAACCTCCGAATTCAGAGATTGAGTAACTCTGGGTGGTGACAAGGTCTGGCAATGTCCATACATGATTGACTGAGGTACCTGGAGACAAAGGTCAACAGAAGTGAGGATATAAGGAGTATAAGGCTATGGATGTGGATGAGATTTCTACACAGATAAACTGAAGTGCCCCAGGATTCTTATGGCAATACCCTCAAACAAACTTTTCTTTCATCAAAAACTTCCTTTGCAAGCATCTTTCTCTACCTCTGCCCTGGCAACCCTACTAAACATTATTCACAGATTGGTGCTGTAGAAGTTTATGGTAAGCAACCTCAACTGGGCTCTGGATACTGTCCAGAAATATTTGCACATTCTAACAGAAACAGGTTCAGAGCAGGGCTATGAGCCAGGTGTCTAAGTCCTGAATGCGTCCTGCAAAGTACCAGCTTTTGAAAGACACAAACCATGAGGCACTTGTAGGAGAGTCAATTAAGGAAAGTCTGATCATTCTAGTATACATTCATTTCAGCAAGCCATGCCCATCCAACTTGAAAAATAACGTGGTCAGCCTAACAAGTAACTTCTGCCAGAGGCTGTGTATCATGTCTTCTTGAAGCCGCCATGGTATTTGCTACTGTGGAAAACTCAAAAAATGAGGAAACTCAGCTCCTGTCCTTAGATGTCACTATCTGTTTAGGGGACAAAAGTCCTTCCAGGGGAAAAAAAAGAGGAACCTGACACTTTCTTCGACATTCATTATACTGAGTGCTTCATGTACTCCAATTAAAAGAAGCAGATGAAAAAAAATAAAATGGACCTGAGATAAACCCAAAATTACAAAGTTAGCCTGATCACCAAAATAATAAAAAGTTGAATATTTGCTATAAACCTGGACACCCAAACAAAAACGGAAGTATCCTTAATTTTCTTATGCTCATATCTTAAAATAAATCATGACCTTTGTTGACATGGTGATCTCAATCCTCTATAAACAGATTAATGTAAACCTGATAACCTAGGAAACTTTTTGTGTTGTTTCCCTGTAAATGTATGTTGGGTTTTGGATTTTATGGGGATAACTTCTGAAATCTGACTGCTTTACACTCCTTCCAAATACATCTTTACTTTCTGTTTTGAAATACTTCCTCCTCAAATCTCCCTTCGACAATCCATACATCAGGAAATGATGAGAAAAAGTAAATAAGAGAATACCTGCTGGGCCCTATATAGGGATTGAGAGAGAAGAAGCTCAGCATAGGCTTTAACTGTGCAGGTTGAGTGAGGAGGGCCATCCAGTCTCACAAAGTTTCAGAAATATCTATGGCAAGACCTCTATCTGGAAGTCCTTTTGCGTCTCCAGATAACCACCTACTCAGAAGCGGGAGAGCCTCAGAACCATCGCTACCTTGCTACATCTGAAAGCACCAATAGATTATCAACGTGCTCATCAAACTCACACATCTTGCACATGCGCATGCACGCTGATATGTAATCTCACACTATCAGGTTTGGAGCTCAGCCTCTGCCTTTGCAAAATGTGTGTATCAAGTGTCTTTGCACTCTCAGAGCCACGCTTCCACACTAAATATGTGTATTTAATGCAAATTATTATTCATACTTGCACATATACACAAGATTATACACACTCGCATTCACATGCAAATCCAGCTCCTTACATGCATATTTATTAACATAGCTTTCAGATACACACGTTAACATACATGGTCTATCAACATACATTCTCATTGCAAAAAATGTCCATTCAATTATAAATTTACACCCTCTGACTAATAAAAATAACATTGCATACTGATAAACTCAAACTCATGTAACCTCAGCAGCACACATTTTTGAGAAATCCCTGTCTTTGCATTTGTGTATACAGGGGAGAGAGGAAAAGTAGGGGTTAATGCTTCCAGCTCTAGTCTCTAGTCTCAGAGAAAGCTAGTGTGTGTGTGAGGCAGTGAGGTTTAGGAGGAGGGAGAGAATTAATGCTTTGGGGAAGGGAAGGGATAGACCTTAGGAGGTGTTTAAATAGGACCTAA
>NW_025793609.1:0-3624 GCF_021613505.1 Equus quagga | reverse complement strand
AAGAAGGAAGACTGCCTCCATACACAATCCCTCCATAAAGGAAGTTGAATTTGCCCACCCTGTCCCAGCAATATTGCTCTATGCCTTATGTTTTAGTTGCTCCAAAGTTAGAAAACAGTCTAAATTTCCCCAAAACCACTCCTTAGCAAGATTTCAACCCATTTGATTCTTATCCCTTCAGGCTTGAGCAACACTGTTGAGTTGAGAGACATAACTATTTCCTTATTAGTGGAATAATGGAGCCACAACAAAGTTAGTGGGTACCATTGCTAGATTCAAGCCCATACACACAGATGAAAGCTGAGCTCCATCAGTGTCAGAACATAGTTCTTGTTGCCATATTTCCTGAACCAAAAGCTGCACTGAGTTCTCACAAGTTAGTTGTATTTTGGGAAACAGAAAAATTGAATCTGAACTTTAATATGTGATCACCCTAGCTATCATGCTTGAAAAAGATGTCTTCATTTCACCTTTCAGTATGCACTCTGCTCACAAGAGTTCTAGCCGGTGGGGGTTAGGGGACATATTTGATAGGAGGGAAAAGACGAAGGAATATTAGGCAAGAAGGGAAATTAATGCTGCTCTTCCTTTTCTTACTCTTTAGGGAATGCACATTTCCATCCCTCAAACAAGCAGCAAGCTGGCAATCTGTGCTTCCCCTCAGAAATGCTATTGAAACCTCACACACTGGACAGAAATGAGTGAGGATTGGTTAACTCCCTGTCCACTCTCATGACTTGCAGTCTTAACTCCGTACATGTTGAGGTCATAAAGCTGTGAATGAAAAAGAGACAAGGGAATTGCAGGTAGTGAAAGCACCAGATTCCAGGGGACAACAGCAGAAAGCGCAGAGAAGAAAGAGGCACCGATCAGTGGCCCTCATCTCCCACTTCAGACTTGCATCCCAGGGCAGCTCTACTTCTCCCCTGTCCACCCAAGAAAGAAAATCTGAGAGCAGAAAATCAGAGCTAGCAGAATGGAATGAGGAAGCTGAGAAGTGTCTCTTAGGAGGGAGCTCTGCTCTGTGAAAGACCGTTGGAGAGTCTGGAATATAGACGAAGCAGAGGAGAGAAACTGGCATTTGACTGAGGCTGCAGAATATTGGAGTAGTTGAAATCTGGTTGAGAAGAGTCACCACTCCAAAAAGAGTATGCAGAAGAGGTGAGCTCTCCATTAAGGCTCATAGGCAGAAACTAATAAAGATGTCATCCTAGAGAAAACAGCCTATACTCAGAGATTAAAGACCAACCTGGAGCTTATTCTAGAGCCAGTCCAGTGAAGTGGCAGGGGTCCTGGGTTCAAGTGCAGTTCTCTTTGTAATTTGGTATAAAATTTTGCAAGTCCCCTTTGTATCTGCTTTTGCCATGATAGGGCAACAATCGCTGTTTTACTCAACCAAGTCAGGCTTCCCAGTCAATCATCTGGCACAGGCAGTGTTATGTACCACCAGGAGTACTGTGTGAGGAGTTGTCCACTTGGCGCTCATTTATTATGTGATCTTGGGAAAATCATATAGCTACTCTGAGCACTATTTTTCTCACTGCAAAATAAGGATGCAGAGGCTTTGTCAGAGTTAGAAACTATAAAATTTAAAAGCTTATAGTGTTATTCTATAAAAACAGCAAAGCCTTACACAATTAATCAAAGAGATTATTATGCACTTTGAGAAATTGTGTCTTTAGCCAGTATCTGCACCAGTACCCATGGAGGAATGAGAATGATCTAAGGATGCTTTTACACATGTCGCTGAAGCTCCATGACTATATCCTCACAAGTGGAGGGTAACATACAGGGGGCAAAAGGGAAGGAGAGAAGAAGATTCTGACTCAAAGAGAATATATAACTGTTTGGGAAGACTAGGCCAGGCAGAAGGGGATAAACAGAGCCCTAGACCTGGATAAAATGTGTGTCTTTGAATTTTCATCATACCCTAGATAGGAGTATTTGTTTTCAGGAAATGTATAGTTATCATCTAGGTAGAATGGTAAAGTTTACAATTAGCAGCAAGACTTAAAATGTTTGAGCCTCATTTCTCTCCTAATATTACAAATCTAAGGAAAATCAGAAAGAGATTATATATATTTGGGTTCTTGGAGAAATCCTTTTAGGAACCATTGGGTCTGAGGGGATGAAACATCTGTTAGTCCTCGGAAGTGATTTGTTAAGAGGGATTTGAAAAGATATTCTTCCTAACTAGGTGTCTCTGTTATGGAGGAGGTAAAAACTAATGATTTCAAACAAAGGCTCAGGTCAATTGAGAATGGATAGTGAAAAGATGTGGGGTAAGAACCAGGTGAGTTTTTGGGCCATTGGCTCTGAGAAAGGTAGTGGTCACCAGAGACATGAGGCAGTAGGATCAACCCATGTAATACAAGCATGGGCTGAGGATGACATTCCAAAGTCAGCAGAGCAATCTCTCATATGAGGACAGGACATATCTCTCTTGTGGGCATGGTGTCAAAGTAGTATTTAGAAAATTCTATCAGAACATTTTAAGATATGGTTAATCAGTTAACAAGTCCATTGCCACTGAATATCGGCAATTATTTCTTTCATTTATTTGTTAGTTGTTCCAGCAAAGTTTTATTGGAATATAGCCACACGTGCAGATTTATATATTGACTGTAGGTGCTTCCATGCTATGATGGCTAAGCTGACCAGATACATCAGAGACTGTATGGCCCACAAAGCCTAAAATATTTATGATCTGACCTCTACAGAAACAAGTTTGCTGAATCCTAATCGAGGAGGAGTCATGCATTAAAGATAACCAGTTTAATCACAGGTGCACAGTCGGTAATCTCCCAGCCCAAATCCTCATGGTGACTGTTCTAGAGTCAAAGGTCACTCAAACTCACTACATACACTGCTTGAGCCTTTAGGTCAAAGTGTTTTCCAAACTGGTTTCCTACCCTGAGAAGTTCCCCAAGTGGCTTAAACAGAAGGAGGAAAAAGACCCTTGGGAAAGTTAAACAGATCACTTCTTAGATCTAAAGAATAGAAAGACAAGAATCACTATTACATTGTATGTCAAGGTGATTTTCCCTTAGAAGATTCTACTTAGAAGAAAAATATTGATTCTTACAAGAAAATTACACTTGGAGCTACTATATTCTGATCCCCTTTTGAATGACATAAATGCGAGTAAAGAATAAAGAGTAGCATCACTTTATGTTGCAAAATTTCATTTATTAAAACAGTTGAAATTATTGCAGTCTACCATTAAGCTCAAATGCTCTATCATTCAATTGCTTCTTCCAAAAGATTATACATAATAACAATGATTTACTTGATTGTTATCACCTGCAGAAAGTAGATTGTCTCCAAATGGAAGACAAATTAATGAGCCTGTGATGTTGGCTTCAGGGAAGAACTCTTCTCATCCTGTTTTCTTCATTCTGCTTGGGAGCCCAGGACTCGAGAATTCCCAATTTTGGATTGCTTTTCCATTAGGTGTCATGTATGTTGTGGCTATAGTTGGCAATATCACTATCCTTCATATAATCCAAACTGACCACACGCTGCATGAGCCCATGTACCTGTTTCTGGCCATGCTGGCTATCACTGACCTGGTCCTCTCCTCTTCCACCCAACCTAAAATGTTGGCTATACTCTGGTTTCATG
>NW_025793608.1:0-1027 GCF_021613505.1 Equus quagga | reverse complement strand
CTGGGTATGTGCCCACGTTATGCCTGGGCGGCCTGGGCTTCATTGGTAGGCACCACGGGTGCGGATCAGATTAGTAGCATTAGCAAATATAGATTTCATGGTATGGTGCAGACAGACATCCTAAAGAAAACAAAATTTTGAAGAGACGTTATGAGTACACACCAGAAAAAGAACCATGGGAGTATTACAATCTATGAACTCATCAGGAACACTTCCCCAAATAATGAAGGAAGGAAAACATGTGACCTGCCAAAGTGGAATTGTCAGACTGCTAGGAGATGACACGATCATTGCGCATCAGAGGATTGCCTGGGAAAAGTCATCTTGGGAGGGCCTCCGGGACTTTCTCTTGGGAAAGTCCACCTATTTGGACTCATCCACAAAAGATAAGAGAGAAAACCCAGATTAATCCGAAAGGAAAGAAACCAGTGTCTAGAAGGAAGGTAGCAGACCTTTTCAAGTTCGAGGAGAAAGTTAGAAACAGACAAGAAATACATAACGATGAAAACTATCCTACCTGGAAAGGGGGAGTAATCAGACTGGGATGAGATGGTTCTAAAGAACTGTGTGCATGGAGGTCATCATGACAACTTCGAATCCTGAGGGTGTTTATGACATCACGGTGAACATGTCAACCAAGATGGCCACAGGTTTCCAGCCCGAGGATTGGCATAGGCTAGGATATTCAAGTGAGGGATACTCAGAAACAGCTTTTGCCCACAGAAACAGGGCACGGAAAGTTGAAGAGATCAAAGATACTGTAATTCAAGGGATAAGACAGGAATCATTGGGAAGAAGCCATAATAGAGGGACAAGCACTGAGAGGAGAACATTGCCATCTCCTCACGTCGAAGAGGAGGCCATTCTGATTCAAGCTTGGAACTTGATTTGAAACAAGAGGCTGGAACTATGAGACCTATGTTGTCCTTCTGCCTCACTCATAATCCAAAGTCAAGAATGATCTCTTGAGGTCATTGTAAAGAAGAATCAAGGCTGTCGTCCTAGGCCACTAGCATTTTTTAAAGAG
>NW_025793607.1:7830-9480 GCF_021613505.1 Equus quagga | reverse complement strand
AATATGGCCATGCTGCCAGGGGCACCCCAAATGGGCCCAAAGGCCAGACTAGCTGAAGAAATCTGCATGCTCCCTGGGCAACAGATCACAGCATCACCTGATTCTGAAGAAATTCCTGTCAAGTTCAGCCAGGGCACACGCAATCTCCACCTGGTTGTTTGCAGGTAGGAAACCAATTATGGAGACGATGGTCAGGTCACCCAGCATAACATGTGGATCTTGGTCTTAGATCAACTAGATTTCCCAAAGTGAGCAGCACCTCCCACAAACAGCACTGATCCAGGGCCTGCAACACAGAGGCTCTGAGGCCAGAAATTCAATCCCAAGGAAAGGCTTCGGAGCATTGCCGAGAAGGGCTGTGTAGAAACCTTTTGCACGTCATCTCTTCCAGGTTCTGGGGAACCTGGAACCCTGAGGCCTTCACACTCCTCTTAAGAAGTTAGGCTGCCTCCTTCATTTAATGAGAACTCCCTTGTTCTGTCCCCACTCTAGTTCTGTAGGAACCACAGAAATTCCTGGGTTTTGCTTTGTTTTCAATATTTCCTTAGATTACAAGTTCTTCTAATCTCAGGATCCCCATAAGTCTCTTCTTTCTAAACAGGACCTCGCTCACAGTGGTACTCACAGTAAATATCTCATAACCTCTGGTTGCATTTTGCCCGTGACCTTCCTGATTTTATCACATTTGTTTTAGACATTCTCGTATTGTCCCCATTCTTCTTCCTGGCCTCTGTCGGTCTCCCTTCAGGTGTGATAGTGGACAGGTCTCACACTGGTGAGGGGTTTTAGGGGTTACACTACTGTTCTTATTGGGATTATTCTGTAAATCTACGACTCTGACTCCTGAGACCCCATCTGCACATATTGCCACACGTTAAGCACAAGGCCACCTCTGATTGTCTCATAGAGATAAAGGCACAATTCTTTTCCTGATCTGTTGGCCATTTGGGGCATATTTGCTCTCAAAAAAAGCTTCAAGAACCATCTTTGGGCCCAGGTAGCCTCCTCTAGGGCATGGATTCTCACGCTCCAGCTGCATCAGAACCACCGAGGCCTCTTGGAACACGGATGCCAGCCCCACTCCTAGAGTGTCTTATTTAGAAGGCCTGGGGTGGAGCCCAAGAATTTGCCTGGCTAACAAGTTCCCAAATGATGTCCATGCTGCTGGTCCTGGGAGCACACCTTGAGAACCACCAGCTTAAGCAGTACCGTTGTTTCTGGAGCAGAGTCTTGTTGGTTTGCAGGACATGTGTCCCTTCCCCACCGAGCCCCACAGTCACACTATCTTCTACCCCTCAGCTTCCCGCGTCAGGGCAGTCACGTGCCCAAGCTGCCAACATGTCCTGGTGCAAAGGAGATCTCCTTTACCAGGCTCTGTCAGTTGGAGACGCAGGGAGATTCCTTTAAGTGGCAACTTTTATTTATACAGGAAATAGCCAAAAAATAAGACTCATTTTTTACATGAGGAATCTTGATTACAGGGGGTTACAAAGTATGGGTGTGTCATTGCTTCAGGTTTATATCTGGCACTTACGTGACTATGGCAGGCAAACATATAAACAAAACTAACCAAAAATAATTGGGGACACACACACTCCAAATCAATTCAATGCATGGACCTACTTCCTAAAAGACAAAGTATTACATTTT
>NW_025793607.1:1896-5353 GCF_021613505.1 Equus quagga | reverse complement strand
AGACCCTGGGGAGTAGAAGCCACCAGGTCCCCTCCATCCTCCTAACACCCCCAGGCAGTGCAGCCTGGGCCAAGATGTGCAGATGCTCGCCCCTGCTCTGGAGGTCCTTGCAGCGTCAGGGCTCCACATAGCTGCCTCCTCCAGCTTTTGCATCAGAGACCGCTGACCTCAGGGCCATGAGCCACTGCAGCTGATCTCATCTGTGAGGCCAAGCATCTGGGTCCCCTCCCAGCTCAGCTCAGCTCAGCTTAACTCAGGCACTTCGGCTCTGGACCTCATGATGCAGGGTCTGAAAGGGGCCATGGCAGAACAGCATCAAATGCTGAGAATGAAACTGGAAAGCTGGGAATCCAAGCCAGGGTCCTACTCATCCCCAAGCCTCTGAAACTTAAAGCCTAAGGAGAGGAGCCCCATCGTTTACCTCACCTGAGCTAGCCATCCTTTACAATGGTGCTACTGTACACAAAAAGACGCTGGAGGATGTGGCTAGGCATCTGTTGGAAAAAGTTCCCAAATACTCAATTGTAGTTTCAACATTCTCTCCAATATTCTACAATGGAAGCTGGTCTGCCCCAATACTGATGAACATCTCAAGTGTAAGGAATTGCTTAATTCCAAGGGAACTCAAATCTCAGTCCTACAACAGCCTAGATACACTACTATGCTTTTTGCTGAAGTAAAAAAAAAAAAAATCTTTGTAACTTCTGCCAAGATCTTCAACCTCACCCAAGAATTTCTTCCAGGAGGGTCTGTAGTGACCAGTGTTTGCCAGCATGCTGTTTTCTCCAGGCTCTGCTCCTACGGATAACAACACCAACGATGCTGGTTACCAAACTTGCTGGGCCACGCAAAAATGAAAATACACACACACACACACACACACACACACGAATCAAAGGGGCACTACTGCATCACGGAACAGGACCAGCTCAGTGCTGGCCTGAGGCGCAAGCGTTTCTAGCAAATTCAAAGTAAAACCACAGAGACTAAGCTCTCAAAATGGCTGGCCACAGTCCTATGTCTAAATACACCTGTTTCAATAAGTGAGTAGCTACACAGCCGACATCAACATCTGGCCCAACCACTTAGGTTCTAGGGGGAAGTTCCAAACAGAATGGGAGGCATGGTTGTACTCTAACATCTTGAGGCAAATGCCAGATCAATTTGTTCCCACTCCAATTTAAGAAATAAAATGCTGAAAGAATCTAGTACACAGTTGTAGAAAAGTTAAAATTTTTCTCTAGGAAACACAAGAAAATCCTGTTATACACTTAAAATTGGCCACTGTATGTAAATGACATCTCAATACAAAATAGTCATTCTCTGAAAAGTGAACCTTGCTCCCTCCTACCTCAGGGCTTTTCACATGCCATTCCCTCTGCCTGGAATGTGATATCCATTCCCTCCCAGCTCCCAGCTCCTTCCTACTACATCTGATCTCTGGCACCCTTTACTGTGCTTCTGAAGCATCTATTTGTAATTAAGGACGGATATGTCTGTTTCTTTAACATGTGGTTCTCTCTTTAGATTTAAGCTCCACAAGAAGCTGCTTGCTCATCACCGGATGAGCCCCGGATGTTACCTTTCACCTAGTCCTTGGAAGGTGAAAAGTCCCTGGACTCAAGAAATCCTCTTCTGGCATTTGGGTCAGTCACCGGCAGAGTCTATATATTGTCTTTGAGCCTCAGGGCTTCTCAGCCTGTCTCAGGGATCCAACAAACTCTGTCTGCCTCTGAGGGATGCATTCGTTCCCATATTCACGCAAACGTATACAGTGAAGTAGTCACCACACAATCAAGATGTAGAATATCTTTATCTCTCCAAAAACTTCCATTGTATCCCTTTGCGATCAATCTCCTTCTCTCTGCATCCTCCTCCATCCAGGAAACACAGATCTGCTTTCTGACACTATAATTTTGTCTTTTCTAGAAATTTATGTAAATGGAATCACACAGTAGGTAGTCTTTTGCGTCTGACTTCTTTCATTTAGCGTAAAGCCTTGGAGAGTGTTCCATGTTTCTGTGAGTACTGGCGGTTCATTTCTTTTGGTTGCTGAGTAGTACCCCACTGTATGGAGGGACCACTAGGTGGTATCCATTCACCGATGGATAGACATTTGGGTTGCTTCCAGATTTTGGCTATTACAAGTAAAGACAATATGAACACGCATATATTTGTGTAGGTATGTTTTCTCAGGGCTGGGACTGGGGTGAGGAAAGGCAGGCATCTAGGGTACAAAATTTAAAGAGGCACTCACTCTCAGGGTCCTGCAAGTGCAGCCCCGAGAGTTAAATTGTGCTCCCTGGGCACCTTTCTTGCCTCACCTAGTCTCAGCCTTGGTTTTCATTTCCTTAGGAATGGCACTGTGGAGTCAATATCTAAGAGTGGAATGCTCAGTCACATGGTAAATGTATGGTTAAAATTATGAAAAACTACCAAATTCCCAAAGTGGATGTACCATTTTCATTACTTCCAGCAACGTATGAGAATTCCAGTTGCTCCAAATCTTCTCCAACACTTGCTGTTTCCAGTTTTCCTATGTTAGTCATTGTAGGGTTGTGTAGTGGTAGCTCAGTGTGATTTTCATTTGCGTGTTCATCATGATTAATGATGTAAGCACTTTTGCACCTTTCAGGTGCTTCTTTGTTACTTGTCTGTCTCCTTTGGTGAAATGTCTGTTCAGATCATTTGCTTGTTTTTTAGAGGTTGTTCACCTTATGGAGCCTAAGAGTTCTGTATATATTCTTAATAGAAGTCCTTTATCAGATATACGTTTTACAAACATTTCCTCTCATTCTGTGGATTCCCTTATCATTTTTCAAAAATGACCTTCATCAGTGTAAGTTATCTTCCATTCCAGTTTGCTGAGAATTTTTAACATAGTGTTGAATTTTGTCAAATACTTTTTCTGAATTTATGGAGAGGATCACACGGTAATATGGTGAGTTACATTGCTTGATTTTGAATGTTCCATTAGCCTTGCATTCCTGGCATGAATCCCACTTTGTCAAAATGTTGTATCATTTTTATATATTGCAGGACCCAAATTGCTGATATTTTCATAAGGAATTTTGTGTCTATGTTCATGAGGAAGACTGCTCAGTAGCTTTATTTTCTTGTCGTGTCTTGTTTGGTTTGGGCATCTGGATAATGTCAGCCTTATAAGGTGAGTTAGGAAGTGTTTGCTCTTCTACTTTCTGAAAGCATTTCTGGAGAATTGGTGACACTTCTGCCTTCAGTACTTGGCAGAATTCACCAGTGAAGCCATGTGGGCCTAGAATTATCTTTGTGTGAAGATTTTAAACTATAGATTTAATTTCTTTAACAGATATAGGGCTACTCAAATTATCTATTTCTTAAGTAAGCTTTGGTAATTTCTGTCTTTCAGAGAATTGGTCTATATCATCAATATCATCAAGCTTATTGATAAAGTTGGTTGTGATATTTCCTTATTATT
>NW_025793607.1:0-1546 GCF_021613505.1 Equus quagga | reverse complement strand
TCCTTTGTAATTTCTTCTTTGACCCACAGGTCATTTAGAAGAGAGTTGTTTAATTTCCAGAACTTTGGGGGCATTTTTAAAGATGTTTTATATTTTTTGACTTCTAATTTAATTTCATTGTGGTCGGAGAACATACTCTGCAATATTTCAACAACTATTGAAAGGTTTGTTTTATGGCTGAGGATATGGTCTATCTTGAAGCGCATTTTATATGTGCCTTTGAAAATATTGTGTATTTTTTAGCAGCTGAGTGCAGTTTCTATAAATGTCAACTGGGTTAAAAAAAGTTGATTATGTCATTCAGATCACCTATATTCTTACAGATTTTTTTTGCCTAATTGTTCTATTAATTTCTGGGAAAGATGTATAAAAGCCTCCAACATAGTGTTATAATTTTTCCTTTAAAGAATCATGTCTTTATAAAAACTCAAGAGAAGAAAACCACAATTATCTTTGATCTTTTATATTTATCAACATTTTTACCATTTCCGGTGTCTTTTTTTCTTCTTGCTGATCTGAGTTGTCCTCTTGAGTCATTTCCCTTTGGACTGAAGAAGTCTCTGGAATTACTCGTACAGATATGCTGGACTCAAATTTCTGTATTATTGTTTATCTGAAAATGTCTTTACTTTTTCATTTTTGAAGGAGAGCATCATTAGATTTCAAGTTCATTGGGTATCAATTGACATTTTTTTCCTTCGCTACTTTGAATAACCATTCCAATGTTTTCTGATGCAAAGTTAGTCTTTATCACTGCTCCCCTGTAGGTAACATGCTATTTTTCTCCCGCTGTTGTCAAGATTTTTCCTGTACTTTGGTTTTCAGCAGTTTGACTATAATATGACTAGTGGTTATCTTCTTTGAGATTCTTGGATTTGAAAATTAATGTTTTCCATCAAATTTTGGACAAGTTGGAATCATTTTTATTTCTTCAAATATATTTTCCACTTCTTTGCCCCTCTTTTTCTGGAATTTCAATTACACATACCTTGGATTTATTTATATTGTCCCACAGGTCTGGGATTCTGTTCATTTTCATTCAATGTTCAATCTTAATTTTGTTCAAAAGGAGCAATTTTTATTGATCTATCTCCTAGTTAATGAACTTTTTCTTCTATCATATCTAATCTGCTTGTGATAAAATCAAATATTTTTAATTTCAGTTATTGTACTTTTAAAGTCCAGAATTACCATCTTATTTCTTTTGTATTTCCATTTTTCCATTGAGATACTCTTTGTGTTTTCATTGGTAGCATATTTCCTTCAATTCTTTGAACATATTTGTAACACTTAATTTTTTATTTTTGTCTGCTAAATCCTGCATCTGGTTCCTTGTAAAGGTAGTTTCCATTGATGGTCTTTTTTCTTGACTATGGATCACACTTTACCGTTTCTTTACATGGATCACACTTCACTCTTTCTTTGCATGTCTAGTATTTTTGGTTATAAACTAGCATTGTGAACAATATGCCATAGCATTTCTGGATTCTGCCACGTTCTTCTGAAGATGAAAATTGTTCTAGCAGGCAGTTAATTTGCTTAAATT
>NW_025793606.1:3804-6426 GCF_021613505.1 Equus quagga | reverse complement strand
CTGACTGAAGAACATTCTGGGAACTACTCCTGTGAGGCCAACAATGGTCTGGGTGTCCGGCGCAGTGACGCAGTGTCACTCAGAGTCACAGGTATGTTGACCCTCCAAACTATAGTACGACCGGGGAAAGACCATCTCCCCCTTTCCCCAATAGCTAAGATTGGAGGTCCGACAGGGCCATTTGCTGTGTGACATCATAGTAGGCCTCCATTCGAGAGTTCTGGATTCTACATTTCCAGGAACTTGCACCTTCCCTCTGCGTGCTATGCCTTTCCTGGTAGCAAGAGTGCAGCCATCGTGACCAAACTCACCTAACATAGGAATAAAGGCTTTCAAAACAGAAATTATGTCCCGGTCAACCCACAATCAGCAGGGAAGGAAATTAAGAAGTTCAGCATGTCTGACCTCAGAGGAGATTTAGTTGGGGCTTCTACGGTCTGTCAATCAATCCAAAGGCCAACTCATTCTCTCAGTGGCACATGAGTTTCTCTCTAGCTTCTCCTGCACCTGTCCCACAGCAGCTCAGCACCCGACCCAGAACTCTTGCTAAAAGACTTCCCAACATCATTCTCCTGACTTCTTATATGTCCCTAATACACTCAGCTAGAGCACTCTCTCCCACCTGGCCCTGTCATAGGCTGACCTCCAGGTCATGTCCTCGCATGTCCAAGCTCATAGTCTAGGAGGTCTATACCCTACATTCTGCCTTCATTCCATGACTCTAATGTCCACATGGATGATCCACTCAACACCATGGCTTGTCATTCTCTCCACATCAACCACCCACTCCCACATTCACACAGCACTCCAATTGTCTGACCACAACCTCCTATCCTTCTACTCGCTTCTTCAACTCTTCCAATCACTATTCTTCTCCTATATTCCCAGAACCCTCAGTTCATTAACACCTCTACTCCCTCTGAGGCAATGACACCCTCCACTCTCACCACCATATTGGGTGTTTGTCTCTGTATCCATCCAGTGACTCATCCCTCCTCTTTCTAAGGTATAGAAGAGAGAACTCTGTTGCCTATGAAAAATCAAAATCTCCACCTGATCTCTAGATTAGATCTTTCTTGCATTCTCAGACACTTTGCACAACTAATTATCCCTTTCTATCCTATGTTCCCCAATATAGGATCTTTCACATTGACATTTAACATGCTATGTCTCTCCCATGGCTAAGAAAAACCCCAACTCGATCCTACTTATGCCTCCAGCCACTGCTTTATTATGGCTAAATTTCTAAACAGGGTGAGCCGCATAGATTGTCTCCCTTTCCT
The DNA here is from genome assembly GCF_021613505.1 of Equus quagga. Lineage (NCBI taxonomy): Eukaryota > Metazoa > Chordata > Mammalia > Perissodactyla > Equidae > Equus > Equus quagga. The sequence continues at coordinate 5,143 of NW_025793606.1, read as the reverse complement.
TGTTACCCACTGTATTCTAATCCATTGGTTTCTTCTGACCTATCTACCAAAATGGCTCTCATAAGGGTCACCAATGACCCCCAGAACTTAAAATCCAATGGCCATTTTCCAAACCTCATCTTACTTGAACTCTCAGAAATAGCCCACATTGTCCATCTTTTCTTGCCTCTTGACCTTCCTTTCCATTTCTTCAATGACTCCACCCTCTCCTGGCTCTCGTCTCTCTGCCCTCCTTCTCAGTCTCCTTTACTGGCTCCTCCTTTTATAGACAAACTAAGTGTAGGTCTGTTCCCAAGCTTTGTCTTGCATGCACCCTCTTCTCTTATCTGTATTCTTTCTCTGGATGATCCTGAGGATGTCATCTATAAATGAGTCCTAAGCTTCTATGTCCAAAGGAGACCTCCCACCTGAACACCTGCACACACTATATTTCCACTCAAATAGCCTAAAAGCTCATGAACCTGGATATCTCCAAAACTGAACTCATCTTGTTCCTCCAGACCCGTTTCTCTCCACAAGTCCCTACCTCTGTCAAGATACAGCCAGATAACAGCCAGATAGCTTTTACCCAGACATACAAGGCAAAGCCCAGCAGTCTTCCTTGACATTTTTCTCCCTTGCTCTTCATAGCCAGTTAATCATTAAGTCCTGTGGATTTTACTTCCTAAATATTTCTTGGATCTTATTTCCATCTCCACTACCACTCTCCTAGTCAAACCTACCATCACTCAAATTATACTGCAATGCCACCTCTCCACTGCACTTCTAACTACCTCTCCACTCCACTTCTGTCCCACTGCAATCCATTTTGCAAACTGATGTCTGAATGGTCTCTTAAAAAGACAAATTTGATCATTTCATGCCCCTGTAGAGTGACACTTATAGATTTCCTATTCTTCCGTGAAGAAAGATCAAAACCCTTATCGTGGCTCCTGAAGCCTTGTCTCGCTCTCCAGCCTTCTATTTCACAGCAGTCTTCAGACACTTCTCTTAGCGTTGTTGTCACCTTGTTTGAATAACTCAAAAGTTCCAACCTTCTTCCAAACTCAGGGCCTTTGCACATACTGTTTGCCTTCCTGGTGCATTCTTTGTATCCCTCTTCACCTAGTTAGTTTCAAATGTCACTTAATGAGGAAGTGTTCCCTGACTAACCGTTAACACATTTGACCCCTGAATTATACATTTCATAGCACCCTATTTTTTATTTTGTATCAAGTATCAATGTTTTACGTCTACATTTTTTAATTTAATTGCTGTCTATCATCTCCTCTAGATGCTAGGCTTCATGAGAGCAGGGACTGTGTCTTTCCCACTATTGATTCCCCAGAAAATAGTGCCA
>NW_025793606.1:0-3704 GCF_021613505.1 Equus quagga | reverse complement strand
CAGGGACTGTGTCTTTCCCACTATTGATTCCCCAGAAAATAGTGCCATTATTAATTGCTCATTTATTTTTATGAATGAATTAATATAACAATGAGCAAATGAAATAATCAATATTCATTCTCTTGTGGGCCTCATTTCTGATCCTGCCCAGGCTCAGTTACATCCTTGGCTTTGTCAGCAACAGGTCTCTCCAGTTCCTTACTTTCCACTAGCTGACCTCCTTTTTCCCAGCTGTCTTTTGACTTCTCAGACCCCAGGGTTACATTTCATCTTTCTCTTCAGATTCGCCAAACACACTTGAGATTGTGTGTCCGGGCACTGCAGACTCTACAGAGCACTACACAAGTGTTGCTGTTTCTTCCAGTCTGACGAAATTATAGCTGAGTTCTGAGTGATGCCACAAGGTCATTAAAAACTGAGAAAAGCAGTTCCCTGTTTGAAATGTCTCTCCTACGGAAGAGCGTAAACAGTAGGAAGTGATAATTAACTATTTTTCCTCCCTCAGTTCCAGTGTCTCGCCCTGTCCTCACCCTCAGGGCTCCCAGGGCCCAGACTGTGGTGGGGGACGTGATGGAGCTTCACTGTGAGGCCCATAGAGGCTCTCCTCCCATCCTGTACCAGTTTTATCATGAGGATGTCACCCTGGGGAGCAGCTTGGCCCCCTCTGGAGGAGGAGCATTCTTCAACCTCTCTCTGACTGCAGAACATTCTGGAAACTACTCCTGTGAGGCCAACAATGACCTGGGGCCCCAGCGCAGTGAGATGGTGACACTCAATGTCTTAGGTGAGTTGGTCCTGCCCACCAGCAGCACAAACAGGGACTGACTGCCTTCTCTCCCAAGCAGCTGAAATGCGGCTCCAGCACTCCAACCTGCTCTAAGTACCCCGGCAGACCTCCTGCCCACGGAACCTCCTTTTGGAAGTCTAGGACCTTTCCTGTGGTTTTGGTTTCAGAAACCCAGACCTCCCCAGCAGCACAGTTCAAGCAGTCCTCCTGAATGTGTTCAAAACTCCTCACTAAAAATGCAAAGAAGACTTTCCTAGAACATACACTGCATTCCTATCTGCAGTTATGATACAAAAGGGAAACTAAAGAATTCTGCCTACGGCTGTGCCTGTTCCAAAAAATGTTTGGCCATTCCTTGTCCTGGTTTTTCTCTCATTGACTCCCCACAAGTCTCTACTCTTGAGTTTCTTTCATTACTAGGGGTATAAACAGGCCTCACATTTCCATGTCAAAAATTCTATGTTGACATTAGCTGCGTGCACTGCCTTTTGGGAGACACAACCAGTCCAAGTTAGTTTTCAAAGTGATTCTTAAAGCAATGGGTACAGAGGGGACCAGCGCAGAGAAGGTGAGAGCTGGAGGACGTGGAGTGGAAATGGCCAGCCATCAATCAAATTCCTTCCTTCTCTAAGCTGTCCTTTGATCCCCTGCCTGTAAGTGTAATCGCCAAGGAAAACTGCTTCTTATGAGCTCTGAGTCTGTTTTGTGATGACCCCCTACAGGCCCAACCTCCAAACTCCTGTATAGGGAGATGTGAGGTATAGCAAAAGCACGCTAAAGGCTTGAGATGAATGTTCTGAAGATAGCCAGCTGGATGTCCCCGGCCAAGAATATTTCCCTAGACTGACCTCAATTTCCTCACCTATAAAGTGGGAAAATCAGATGTGGCGGACATTATGGCCATCCTCAAAGCCCTAGAATCCTATGAGTTTGCTGCACGGGGAATATGGAGTATTTCAGACTCAAAGGTCCCTGGAAGGAGACATGAGCAGGAATAGCTGGGGGTCCCTGCTCCTGGGGTACATCCCGGAAAGCAGGATACCGTGAAAGGGCATGCAAATGCCCCCGGAGATAGCTAAAGCCAAATGCAGATGGATGCTCTTAGTCTGCTTTGGCTGAGTGCCTGAATATAATAAAAAATAGCGACAGCCACAGGAGAAGCTTGGTTTGGGGATGCCAGCTCAGGATTCAGCATCTCATCAAGGTGGCCAGTGCAGGCATCTCTTTGGCATCCAGGAGGCAACTTGATTTCAGATTTGATTTTTTCCATTCAACCAGGTCATTCTTCTGCCCCCACTGGCAGGCAGCATCCACCTCAGCCAGTTTTCCTCTGTGATTCATGGGGATTCTTGCCACATGGTTTACATCCACCACACGACCATGCACCACTGACCAAGAGCTGCTCCCTCTCTCTTCACAACACAGTGGACCAACACATCATACCTCCCACACTCTATTCATGCTTTTTTGCTCATCCCCACTCCTTTCCTTATATGATTGCCTGGTACAAATGCACATTATTTCTGAGGCTGCTATCACACCTAAGGGACTTCTTGCCAGCCTAATTAAATTTTGTCTGAGTCCTAGAAGTTGAAAACGGGTCATGGAGAACTGCAAGATAAAGGAATATTTCTCGTTATCATCGTACCCACCACCACCACCATCATCATCATCTTCATTATCATCAACACTAACTGAGCCCTGGCGTGTGCCATGTCCTGTGTTTAGTACCTGATGCACAGCTTCTCATTTAAGCTTAAGGATCAACCAGTGAGGGTTTGCAGAAGAGTTAATGGAAGCTTAGAGAGGTGAAGTAACTTGCTTACAGACCCAGCTGGCAATGACAAAGTCAGGTTGAAACATGGGCTTATCCAACTCTTAACATACGTTGACTGTATGAGATTTCTTCATCTTTTGTGGCCACATTTTAACAAACTCTTGAGTTTTTAATAATTTGTTATTGTGAAAGAATACATAAATCTTCAGGATAAAAAAATCACATGGTACAGAAGGGACAATATGAAAAATACATACCTCTTTCTCCTTGTGTGGACACATCCACATACTTCCAAGACTTCACCACTGTTGATAGCTCCATGTATATTTTTCTAGAAATAATCAAATATATTATAAACATAAAGGCATAAGATTTTTCACAAAAGTAGAATCATATTACACATATAGTTGCACAACTTGCATTTTTCAATTAAAAATACATCTCGACTTTAGTTTACAAAATACACCCCAGATATGCTTCATATTTTATTAGCCAGACAACTAGGTTGTCTCTCATTTTTACCTTTTATAATAATCCTACAATAGAAATCCTTGTACAACCATCTTTGCATGTCTTCTGTCAGTGTCCCTACAGGAAAGAGTCTTTGAGGTAGATTTGCTGGGTCACAGTTTACGTGCATTTTAAATTTGGTAGATATCACCAAATTGCCATTCAAGGAATGGTCTCAAATTTGCATTCCCATGGACAGCACATGAAGGCACCTGTTTCTCTACAACCTCGTCAGCGTTATCTGTCCCGGTGAGCTTTGTCAATCCAATGGGTGTTTTTATTTGTGTATATTCAGTTAGTAAGGAAGATGATAATCTTTTTATACCTTTCTTGGCTATTTGAAGTTTTTCGTGGTTCATACCCTTTCCACACTTTTCTCTTGGCTGTTCTTGTGCACTGACAGCTATTTTTAGATTAAAGTTACTAGCTTTGGCTGTCATATGCGTTTCAGTCTATTTTCCAAATTGGGACCTGACTTTTGCCATTTGTTTGAGATGTTATTTGTTCACTTATGAATAGGTTGGAAGTAACAACTTCCATTGACTTTTTGTCTCCCTCAGTTCCAGTGTCTCGCCCTGTCCTGACCCTCAGGGCTCCCGGGGCCCAGACTGTGGTGGGGGACGTGGTGGA
>NW_025793605.1:8577-9808 GCF_021613505.1 Equus quagga | reverse complement strand
AGGACAGTCCCCTGTTCCAGGGGCAGAGGCAGGATGTGCCCAGCACAGCACATGCTCACCCCCTGCTGGCAGCATCGGGACAGCATCTAAACCAAGGTGGCCCTCTTGCGGGGCCTGATGCCTGGCTCTGACCACAGGAATCGGAGAGGAGGCATTCTAGACAGAAGGAGGCTGCGGTGGCAGGCACATACAAGACAGAGGCGGGTGCAAGGCTGCGGGGGCATGGACCAGCACCCCTTGTTTCTGGGACCACTCCCATGGTGCATGTGTACTGAGTCTCTCACCTTAGATATCCTCCAGCTCAGGCCTGGAAAGCAGTCAGCTCTGACAGTGGAATGCTCTGCTGATGAGGCTTTCTCCTCTTCTGTGAGGTTGGGCCCTGGCTGGCTGGCCAGCGGCTACCTCTGAGCTGCCTCATTAGTCCAAGCTCAGTTCCACTGCAAGGGCCCTGGCTCAGGTTCTAAGGAGCAGGGGATCAGGACCAGGGAGTGACGTCCTCGGCCTCCATTGGAGAAGACGCTTCTGGCTGCACATGCACAGTGGGCTGTGGTGGGAGGGAACCGGAGTCAGTGTGGGGACCCACCAGGGATTTGCCAGCACATCGAATGAAAGCCCCTGACAGCCCAGGATTTTCAGCTGGTTCCTAAATTACAAATTGCTTAATGCAATTGATCTGGTGGACCATTTTTCATGAAACATGAAAGGGTACGGATTGGTGGGGTGGTGAGAGGAAACATTAACAGGGGTGTGGCAGAGAGGTCCGGGTGGCTCCCAATGGCATCGTCCACTTCTCAGAGCAGCGGAACACCTGACTCCTAGCTGGTCATGTGGCCACCCAGGACACAGAGTTCCAAGCCTCCTCTGCAGCTGGCTGGGCGTGGAACCCAGCTGTCCCTCAGAATGGGAAGGAAAGTGACTTGCGCGGCTTCTAGATATTTCCCAGGAGAGTTCTTTCTGCTTCTCCCTCTTCCTGCCGCTGGGAGCATGAGCTCTGAGGCTAGAGCTCTGTCCTGACCACACTGATGAGGGCAGCTCCTCTGGATGACAGGGCAATGGGGACAAGAGCCTCCTGGGCAGCCCTGCCAGACCAGCGCCAACTGTCTGCTTCCAGACTGAGCGTGGGAGAGGGGCGAGCTCTGTGCACCACTCTGCTGTGGGCCTTTGTTATGGCAGCTGGACCTTGTCCTGACCAAGACAGCCATCTTGGAGGGGACTTTCTGGGGGGCTCCCT
>NW_025793605.1:3177-6159 GCF_021613505.1 Equus quagga | reverse complement strand
CCCAAGTCCAGCTCCTCCTAGACTTCTCTGTCTGGGTGTCCCTGAGCTTCTGGAATTCAACTTATCCCAAATGGAGTTCAGCCCTCGCCCCATGTCTGCCTCCTCTCCATGAAGCCCCTCTGGGTGAGGGAGCCCCCACCAGCGGACTCCTCCACCCCCCGGGGAAGGGCTCTCCTGACCCTGTCTGCCAATGTGCCCCACCCTCTTGATCTGCCACCTCTGGGAGCCCCGGGACCCTCTCCCTCCCGTCTTCAGCCTTGGGCTGCACACCGACCTCCCCCTCTTCACAAACCCCCAAAAGGCTGGTAAACTGACACACAGGGACACGGAGGCAACACAGGTGGGTGTGTCAGAGCAGAGGGCAGAACAGGGCTCCAGAGCGGGCAGAGCATGGCTATTGTGGCAGCAAGATGGCCATAAAGGGGGTGAGGCGGGCACCGCACAGCAGCCCCCCACCATTCCCCAGGAGCCCTGTGTCTCAGCCTTGGCTTGGGGCTGGCTGCCCCTCCTTCTGTCTGTTAAGTGGGTGCCTGTTCATTCGTTCACTCACTCATTGGCTCATCATGTGTTTGGTTCCTGTCCGGTGCCAGGCCCTGGCTAGATGATGGCTCGCCCTTGGAGACCCAGCTCAGATCTCACCTCCTCTGTGAAGCCATTCTTGATGCCCACCCCCTCCTGCAGCCCCTCTGGCTTCACCTGGGCCCCCCAGTGCTGTGATCACACTCTGATGAGCTCTCCAACCTGTGAGCCCTGGGGGACTCTGGGCCAGATGCAGAAATGGGCTCAGACACCTGATGATGGCTAAAACCCTGAATACACGGATTCAATGTGGTAAGAAGGGGCCATGGGCCACATGGGGGTCAAGTTCACTGCCTCCTTCTCTCCCTCCTGGACTAGGGCTCCTCATTACCAGGAACCTGAGCAACCTTCTCTCACCCTGTGCTCATTTAGGGCATTAACAGTCTGGATTGTTTTTGCAATGTTAATTCTTTTTAAACTCTGAAGACATGTCATGAGGGTATCCTTCAGAAATGAGAAATTTAATTATCACTTCAAGGGAGGGAATGCATCTGTTGTGACTGAGCCAAGACAGCACAATGTGGAAAGCACAGGACGCTGAGGAGGAGCTGGCTCAGGGGCTGGGCCTCGGGGCAGCAGGAGGAGGGGAGACAGAGACATAGATGGAGGCAGAGCAGCCAGGGCGGGGGGCAAGCCGGGAGGAGTGGGAGTCCAGGGGCCTCCACATGTGAGGGCAGTGGCTTCCGGAGTCCCCCTCTGTCACGTACAAGCCGTGTTTCTCATCCAGCAGCACCTCCAGGCCTTTGCATGAGCTGGTCCTCCAGCAGGAGCGCCTTTGCTCTGCTCTCCAGACAGCAGTGCCCTCACGCTGCGAGACTCTGCCCTCTGGGCATCTGTTCCCCAGCCTGCCTGTCCAGTACCCCGCCCCCACCATGACACACGCAGCCCACTCTGTGCTTAGGTCACCTGGTTGTCATCACCTGAGGCTGGCCTGGCTGTTTGTGTGAGAGACTGGCAGACCTGGCTTCTAGCTTTCTAAGTCTGCGTGACCTTAGACGGGTCCCTCGTCCCTTTGGAGGCTCAGTTTCTCACTATAAGTGGGTCTGGCAGTGGTCTCCTCACGGTGGCGCTGTGGTCTCTGAGCTGCTGGAGATGGAGCGTTGGACGGGTCCCCGTTGCTGGTGCCCTTCGTGATGACCCTGGGGTCGCGACCCCCGCATGCCCAGGGTTTGTGCAACACCCGGCTGCAGTGATGCACGAGGGAGTGGGAGACAGGCAGGAGGTCAGGGTCAGCTTTGGAGTCAGAAGACACAGCATTCCTTGGGGACACTTCCCTGAGCCCCTGGTCCCGGGCCTCGCCCACCCACACCCCTTCTCGGGCTGCCTTCGGGGCACTCAGTGAACCCCTGCTCTGAGGCCACATTCCCAGTGCATCTAACCCAGGCTGGACACTGCTGTGGTCACGTCCCAGGTGAAGAAGTGACGCTCCACGGGGCTAAAGAGAGGACCGACCACAAACTCAGATGCCTCCAGGGGTCAGGCCGGCTGGCAGAGGCTTGGGAGGACCTGGGCAGGGAGAAGCTTAGGGAGTGGTGGGGACTGTGGCGAGCTGGGGGCACAAGCTCTGTCCAGAGAGCAGCTCCAGCTCAGCTCCAGAAGAGCGTTGCCTTGAGGGACTGTCACAGGTGGGCAGATCTTCTCATTTCATATATAAAATAAGCTAGACCCCTGGAATTTCATCTGTAATCTTCCAGTTTTTAAATATTGGCATTAACTTTTAAAATCTAGATTTCCTAGGGTCCCGGGTTGAGGCTCTTGGTTTCAGAGGCCTGGCACGAGGTGGGCTCAGGAGCGGCTGCCCGAGGCGGCCCAGATTCCGGATGCTCTTGGCCCTGCAGCCTCCACTCCCCTCAGACCCCCCCACCTAGTGCCTCCTCGTGGATGTTCAGGGGCAGCTCAGCCCTCAGGGCAGAGAACGGGAGCCTGCAGGCTGCTGGGTGGCTGGCTGCCGTACAGGGGGCTGGGATCTTGGAGGAGCCGCCCTTTCCTGCAGTCCCCATGGCAGGTGGTGCTGCCCAGGCCCACCCTCCCCCCACCCACACACACACCCCTGGCGCATCCCTCCACCCCTCTGTGAGCCCGACTAGGCTCGCTCTGTGCACTGACATTTTTCGGGGCCCCCATGGGAAGAAGAGCAGTATGCCCTCACGTTGGAGGACAGTGAACAGGACTCTGCAGCCTTAAATGTGTATTGAGCGCCTGCTGTGTACCCGGTCCTAGGTTGGGAGCTTGGGGGACTGTGAGGAGGAGGAAGCCTGGGCATCTGTCCACAACAGGCCAGAGAACACCTTAGGAGGAGCCAGGGATGTGGACGGCTTCAGCGAGAAGGGAGGAGACATCTGTTGGGGGTGGAGGCTGGGATCTGGTGTGGCCTCGGAGCATCACCACGATCTGATCCAGGGG
>NW_025793605.1:0-2386 GCF_021613505.1 Equus quagga | reverse complement strand
GTGCTGCTCCTCCTGCTCTTCTGTCCCCTTGTCTTTGAAACCTCAGCTCCCTTGTCCATTTCTCCTTCATGGTAGGATCGAGTTGGTTGCTCACACAGCTGCTTCTGCACACTCCACCCGGCCTTCTTCCCATGGATGCTCATTTTGGAGGAATCACGGTAGGTCCAAGCCAGTCAGGGCAACTGCTCACCCCTCCTCTCCCCCACCGCTGGTGATTGGTCCTGGCAAAGACTCATTATGGCCAATGAGACGTTAGAGGAAGTCTATGGGGGCTTCTGTGAGAGATTTTTCTTCCTGAAAAGAAAGAGCAGGGCAGGGAGGAAGATGCGCCCTTGCTTCTGGCTTGAACATTGACTGTGCAGGTGTGATGGCTGGAGTGGAGGCAGCCACACTGCAATCATGAGGGAGTGTTACCACCATTTTGTTCATGGTGGGATGAAGAGGGGGTGGCTTCTGAGTCACTAATGACATTGCTGGGCCACCAGAACACCTCTAGACTTCCCGTCTCTCACATCATTTTTAAACATTAAACATTAGATGCCTTTGTGGTTTAAGCCGCTCTTAGTAGAGTTTTCTGGTACTTCAGCCAAACACACATCTCACTGGAAGTCTTCAAGTCTCAGTTAAAACTTCTCTGTCCTTAACTAGTTCCCCAGCAGACGTGGTCCTCTGCCCCGACCCCACCCTTCACCCATGGAAACAGCCTGTGAGCCGCGGTTCTCAGTCTGCCTGGCTGGCTTGTCTGTCCTTGGTTTGTGAACAGCTCTGGGGCCAGCCTGTGCCCTTTCCTCCCTGTGCACCCTGAGCCTGCACACAGCAGACCCTCAGACACCGCAGGGACTTCACCCCCAGCACGGCCAGAAGCCCCCAGCCATCATGAAGCCTTTGAGGTCCCTTTGGTCTGAGCCCTGTGTCCGGACCTCAGGGCCTCGACAGCCTCCTCAGCTGGTGCGAGGTCCTGGTAGGCAGTGCTTCTCAGTGGGCAGCTCTCGCCTCACAGGGCCCTAAGTGCTGTGCTGTGGTGGACTGTCCCTGGGCTCTCCTGCAGCAGCCCCGAGAGGCCACGAGGCAAAGACAGCAGGATCTGAGCTGCATTCCAGGGAGACGTGGAAAGGGCAGCGAGGGACCCATCCCGTTCCAGAATGAGCGAGGACCTCCATGTATTCTGGAAAGACCTCTGCTGTACAAGTGGGGAATAGGGTCCCGCAAGGCCCAAAGGAAAGGTATGTCCCCAGGGACAGTGGCTGGCGAAGGCTCCTGGCCTCCCCTGTAGCAGCTCCAGACACTGGCCCTTGTGGTCACATGAGCATGACTCTGCCAAGGAAAGCAAGAGAAAGGGCTGCTGGGCGGGAGCCAGGCAGGTCCAGGGCCAGGAGCACGGCCTCTCCCCTCTGTGCGGATAGCCTCTGGGCGCCTCTGGCAGGCACCTGCAGCCACCATGGCTCAGGCGCTCACAGCACATGTGTGTGGCGCTGGCGCCGGAGCCGCCGGCACATGGACAAGCCACAGCAGGCAGCTTCCCAGAAAGCAAGCGGCAGAATCTGGGCTTGCTGCCTGGTCCACACATCCTCACTATAGCCAGTGACATCCCTTCTCTGAGCCTCAGTCTTGTCCTCCAAAATGAGGATTAATTTGGGTAACACGAGTGCCCCAGCCTGTAGCAGGCCCCCAACAGATATGGCTTGCGTCCATTTGGATCTCCAGGTTAGACTGGAGTCTTGCAGTGTTATTTGAAAGTCCCTTGAAGCTCACATAAATCCTCAATATTGTAGCTGTTCCAGAGTGCTCCTTAGCCAGTTGCAAGGAATAGTCAGAATTGTTCTCCTTTTTTTTTTTTTTTTTTTTTATTGCGAGGACAATTGACCCTGAACTATCATCTGTGCCAATCTTCCTCTATTTTCTATTTTCTATGTGGGACACCTGCCACTGCATGGCCTGATGAGTGATGTGAGGGTCTGCACCTGGGATCCGAACCTGCAAACCCCAGGCCTCTGAAGAGGAGTGCATGAGCTTAACCACTATGCCACTGAGCCAGCCCCCAGAGTTTTTTGGATAGCCAGTGACAGAAAACCCAAAGTGGCTTAAACAAGCAAACAAACAAAGCAGGAGTGAATGATTTCTGTAACTAGGCAGTCTAAAGGCAGAGAGCTTAAAGCGAGGCTATACCTGGGTGCTCGACGCCATCAGCAGGGATCGTCCCTCCCAGCCTCTTGGCTTGGCTTCCTGCCCTCTGTGCTGCTGTCCTGCTCAGGGGGGCTCTCCACCACCACTCCCAGGCTGGCCTCATCGCCCCTCAGCAGCCCAACAGAAAAAGAACTTCTCTTCCCCAGGATTCCAGCCCTAACTGCTCCCGGTTTCCCAGGTGGGAGATGGGGTGGTGGCTGGG
>NW_025793604.1:0-6752 GCF_021613505.1 Equus quagga | reverse complement strand
TCTTGGCTATGGTGAATAATGCTGCAATGAACGTAAGGGTGCATAAATTTCTTTGAATTGTTGATTTCAGTTGCTTTGGATAAATACCCAGCAGCGGGATAGCTGGATTGTGTGGTATTTCCATTTTTAATTTTTTGAGAAATCTCCATACTCTTTTTCATAGTGGCTGCATGAGTTTGTGTTCCCACCAGCACTGTGTGAGGGTTCCGTTTTCTCCACATCTTCTCTGATGTTGGTTATTTTTTGTCTTGGCAATTATAGCCATGCTGACAGGTGCAAGGTGACATCTCACCACAGTTCTGATTTACACTTCCCTAACAATTAGCAATGCTGAACATCTTTTCTTGCACCTGCTGGCCATCTGTACATCTTCCTTGGAAAAATATCTGCTCATATCCTCTGCCCATTTTCTGTTTGGATTGTCTATTTTTTTTTTTGTTGAGTTGTATGAGTTCTTTATATACCTTTGAAATGAATCCCTTGTAGGATATATGCTTTGCAAATATTTTCTCCCCATTGGTGAATTTTCTTTTTGTTTTGTTCATGGTTTCCTTTGCCTCGCAGAACTCTTTACTCTGAGTATTCCCATTTGTTTATTTTTTCTTTTGTTTCCTGAGTAGACACGGTATTTGAAAAGATGCTGCTAAGACCAATGTCAAAGAGTGTGCTGCCTATATTTTCTTCTAGAAGTTTTATGGTTTCAGGTCTTACATTCAAGTCTTAAATGCATTTTGAGTTAATTTTTGTGTATGGTGTAATATAATGGTCCATTTTCATCTTTTTACATGTGGCTGTTCAGTCTTCCCAACAACATTTATCAAAGAGACAGTCCTTTCTCCATTGTGTGTTCCTGGCTCCTTTGTCAAAGATTAGCTGTCCATAGATGTGTGGTTTTATTTCTGGGCTTTCAATTCTATTCCATTGATCTGTGTCTGTTTTTGTGCCAGTGCCATGCTGTTTTGGTTACTACAGCTTTGTAGTATATTTGGAAATGAGGGATTGTGATGCCTCCATCTTTGCTCCTTTTTCTCAGGATTGCTTTAGATATTTGGGGTCTGTCCTTGTTCCATATAAATTTTAGTATTCTTTGTCCTATTTCTATGAGGAATGTTATCGGGATTCTGACTGGGATTGCATTGAATCTATAGATTACTTTAGGTAATATGGACATTTTAATTATGTTTATTCTTCCAATCTAAGAGCATAGAATATCTTTCCATTTTTTTATGTCATCTTTGACTTCTTTAAATAATGCCTTATAGTTTTCAGTGTATAAGTCTTTCACCTCCTTGGTTAAATTTGTTCCTAGATATTTTATCCTTTTTGTTGGGATTTAAATGGGATTGTATTCTTGAGTTCCCTTTCTGCTATCTCATTATTATTGTATAGAAATGCAACTGATTTTTGTAAGTTGATTTTGTACTGTGCAATTTTGCTGTAGTTTTTGATTATTTTTGATATTTTTCTGGTGGGTTCTTTAGAGTTTTCTACAGATAGGATCATGTCATCCACAAACAGCAAGAGTTTCAATTCTTCATTGTCAATTTGGATATCTTTTATTTCTTTTTCTTGCCTAATTGCTTCACCCAAAACCTCCAGTACTATGTTGCATAGGAGTGGCAAGAGTGGACACCCTTCTCTTGTTCCTGTTCTCAGAGGGATGGCTTTCAGTTTTTAACCATTGAGTCTGATGTTGACTGTGGGTTTATCATATATGGCCTTTATTATATTGAGGTAATTTCCTTCTATTCCAATTTTATTGAGAGTTTTGTCATAAATGGATGTTGGATCTTGTCAAATGCTTTCTCTGCATCTGTTGAGATGATCATGTGATCTTTATTCCTCATTTTCTTAATGTGGTGTATCACATTGCTTGATTTTGTGGATGGAGAACCATTCCTGCATCCCTGGTATAAATCCCACTTCATCATGGTGTATAATCCTTTTAATGTCTTGCTGTATTGGGTTTGCCTATATATATATATATATTTTTGGGAGTGGCAGTTCGCCCTAAGCTAACATTTGTTGCCAGTCTTCTTCTTTTTTCCTGAGGAAGATTGTCACTGAGCTAACATGTGTGCCAATCTTCCTCTATTTTGTATTTGGGATGTCACCACAGCGTGGCTTGATGAGCAGTCTGTTGGTCCGCACCTGGAATCTGAAGCAATGAACCCTGGGCCACTGAAACAGAGCATGAGAACTTAACCACTATGCCATTGGGCTGGCCCTGATTTGCCAATATTTTCTTGAGGATTTTTGCATCTTTGTTCATCAGCGGAATTAGCCTGTAATTTTCCTTCTTTGTGTTGTCCTTGTCTACTTTTGGTGTCAGGGTGATGTTGGCCTCAGCGAATGAGTTGGGAAGTATTCTGTCTTCAATTTTTTGGAATAATTTGAGAAGGATAGGTATTAAATCTTCTTTGAATGTTTGGTAGAATTCTCCAGAGAAGCCATCTGGTCATGGACTTTATTTTTGGGAGTTTTGCGATTGCTGTTTCAATCTCTTTACTTGTGATTGGTCTCTTTAAATTCTCTATTTCTTTTTGATTCAGTTTGGGAAGGTTGTATGAGTCTAAGAATTTATCCATTTCTTCTAGGTTATCCAATTTGTTTGTATATAGTTTTTCACAGTATCCTCTTAACATCCTTTGCATTTCTGTGGTATCTGTTGCAATTTCTCCTCTTTCATTTCTAAAATTTTATTTATCTGAATTTTCTCTCTATTTTTCTTTGTAAGTCTGCCTAGGGGCTTGTCAGTTTTGTTGATCTTCTCAAAGTACCAGCTCTTAGTTTCATTGATCCTTCTAATGTTTTTTGGTCTCTATTTCATTTACTTTTGCTCTAATTTTTATTATTTCTCTCCTTCTACTGACTTTGGGCTTTGATCTTTTTCTAGTTCTGTTAGGTGTAGTTTAAGATTTCTTATCTGAGACTTTTCTTGTTTGTTGAGGTGGACCTATATTGTTATGAATTTCCCTCTTAGGGTTGCTTTTGCTGCATCCTATAAGAGTTGGTATGATGTATTTTCATTTTTGTTTGTCTCCAGGTATTTTTTGATTTCTCCTTTGATTTCTTCATGGATCCAATGGTTGTTCAGTAGCACGTTCTTTAATCTCCACATATTTGTGATTTTGCCAGCTTTTTTTCTTCTAGTTGATTTCTAGTTTCATAGTATTGTGGTCAGAAAAGATGCTTGATATGATTTCAATCTTCTTAAATTTCTTGAGGCTTGCCTTGTTTCCCAACATACTGTCTATCTTTGAGAATGTTCCACGTGCACTTGAGAAGTATGTGTATTCTGCTGGTTTGGGATGGAATGTTCTGTATTTATCTATTAAGTCTATTTTGTCTAGTTTTTCATTTAAGTCCACTATTTCCTTGTTGACTTTCTGTCTGGATCATCTACCCATTTATGTAAGTCAGGTATTGAGATCCCCTACCAATATTATGTTGCTGTTAATTTTTCACTTTAGTTCTGTTAATAGTTGTTTTATATACTTTGGTGCTTCTGTATTAGATGCATATATATATTCATAAGTGTTGTATCCTCTTGGTGAAATGTCCCTTTTATCATTATATATTGTCCCTCTTTGTCTCACATTAAGTTTTTTATCTTCAAGTCTGCTTTGTCTGATATAAGTATGGCAACACCTGCTTCTTTTTGCTTGCCATTTGCTTGGAATATCATCTTCCAGCCCTTCACTCAGAGCCTGTGTTTGACTTTAGAACTGAGACCTGTTTCCTGGAGGCAGGATATTGTTACATCTTGTTTTTTATTCCAGCTAGCCACTCTGTGTCTTTTGATTGGAGAATTCAGTCCATTTATATTTAGGATGACTATTGATATATGAGGGCTTAATACTGCCATTTTAATTCTTTTTTTCTGGTTGTTCTCTATTTCCCTTCTTTCTCTTCCCCTGTATTTCTGACTCCCATTTCAGTTTGGTGGTTTTCTGTGATAATTTTCTCAGTTTTCTCCTTGTTTATGATTTATGTCTCTGTTCTGATTTTTTGTTTAGTGATTACTGTGAGGTTTGTATAAAAGATCTCATAGAAGAGGTAGTCTATTTTTTGATAGCTTATCATCTCCATCAGCCTAAGCAGATTCCATCCATTTCCTCTTCTCCTTTACGTTTTCGTCGTCACAAACTATTCTATTTTTGTATTGTGAGTGTGTGACTAAAGTAAAGTGTTTATAGGTGTTTTTGATGCTTTCCTTCCCTTTCTCTTTTATGTTGTAATCAAGTGTTTGCTAACCTATCTGACAGAGAGCTGCAATATTCTGATTTTGTCTGTCCTTTGATCTCCTTGCTCAAGACTTTGTAAACCTGTGCCTTTTTATTTCAGGTATGAGGGCGTGCTTGGTCACTTCTTGTAAGGGAGGTCTAGTGGTGATGAACTCTCTCAGCTTTTGTTTATCTGGGAAAGCTTTTGTTTCTCCATTGTATCTGAAGGATAGTATCAGTGGATAGAGTATTCTTGTCTGAAAGCTTCTGTCTTTCAGTATTTTGAATATGTCATTCTAAACTCTCCTAGCCTGTAAATATTCTGCTGAGAAATCTGCTGAAAGCCTGATAGGGATTCCTTTGTAGATTAGTCTCTTCTTTCTTGCTGCCCTTACTATTTTTTCTTTGTCATTTACTTTTGCAGTTTTACCATCATGTCTGGGAGAACATCTTTTTGCATTGCTGTAATTAGGAGTTCTATTGGCTTCATACACTTGTAATTCCAGTTCTTTCTCCAGGCTGTGAAGTTCTCAGCTATTATTTCTTTGAACAAGCTCTCAGCTCCTTTCTCCTTTGGGAATACCCATAATCCTTATGTTACTTTTACTCATTGTATTGGAAGTTTCTCAAAGTATTTCTTCAGTCTTTTGAAGCCTTAGTTCTCTTTCCTCCTCCACCTGAAGCATTTCTATATTTCTGTCCTCTAAATTAGTACTTCTGCCCTCCATAATGCCAGCTCTGGTTTTGAAGGTTTGTAGATTGTTTTTTATCTTGTTCATTGTGTTCTTCATCCTCAGCATTTGAAATTTGTTTCTCTTTGATAGTTTCAATCTCTTTGGTAAAGTTTTCCTTCTACTCATTAATTTTATTACTGAGTTAATTGAACTGTCTTTCTGAGTTTTCTTGTAACTCAAGTTTTTTTATGAGAACTGTTTTGAATTCTCTGTCATTTAGATTGTAAATTGCTGTGACTTCAGGATTGGTTTATGATTCTTCTCATTTTCCTTCTGCTTTGAAGTGTTGCTGCATTTTTTCATGGTGTTTGATGACCTGATCCTTTGCCAAGGCATTTGTAGTAGTATCAGGTCGCAGATTCCACCTACCATTTCTGGGAGGTGCTGCAGCTGTGTTTTCTGAACCCACTACATCTGCTGGAAATTGTGCTGATAGGATGCATCTGTGTTTGCCTCCTGGCCTCAGCCACTTGGTGGGTCACACAAACATCCACAGGTGCTGTGAGGCAGAACCACTGCCTTGGCCAGGTGCCAGGTGAGCTGGCATGCTAGTCAGAAGGGGACAGGCAATTTGTTTCACCTGCATGGACCCACTCTGTCCTCATGGGCAGTTCACTGGGGCTGCTGCACTTGGTGTGGGCACCACGTGGTGGCTGAGCTGCACCACTCAGTGGGAACATTTCTGCAGGCTGGACTTCACTTCCAAAAGTGAAAGCATTCAGGCTCAGGCCTGCCTGCTCCCCTGCCTCCTCTTACAGTCACGTGCTGTCTGCTGTGTGGACCAGTGACCAAGATCACTACCAATGTGGAGGGGCAGGGTATCTGCTCACCTCCTTCAAAATGCTTCCTGGGGATCCAGCCCTACCTTCAGAGATATGGCTATGTGGATCTCTCAGACATCCTATTGTGCTTTGTAGAGAATCCTCTGTTGGTTAATGAATATCCACCTGGCTGTAATTTAGGGGGGAGAATCTAAAGGAACAGTCCATTTGTCCATTTATCTCTCTTTAGCCCTGCCACATTGCCTTGATAACTACTCCATTACATTAAGTCCTGAAATCTGATGTGTGTATATATTCTCCAATTATGTTCTTTCTTTTCAAGATTGTTTTAGTTCTTCTAGCCTTTTCATTAACATAGAAATTTCAGGGAACACATTAATTTCTATAGCATATCTGCCAGTATAATGAAAAGGATGGTTTATATAATGAAAGATAGATTAGGGAGAACTGACACCTTAACCATATTGAGTGTTCAATTCCATAAACATGATATATCTTTTAAAGTGTTTACTTTTGCTTCTGTTTTCCCAGTCATTTTTTTTCCACAGGGGGAGATTCACCCTAAACTAAGATCTGTTGCTAATCTTTCTCCTTTTTTCTCCTTTTGTTTACCCTCCAAAGTCCCAGTACATAATTGTGTATAGTTCTAAGTTCTTCTGGTTCTTCTAGCTGCAACCACAGCATGGCTACCAACAGATGAGTGATGTGCTTCTGTGCCTGGGAACTGAAGCTGCAGAAGTGGAGGCACTAGGCCATCAGGGCTGGCTCCCAAGTAATGTTTGAAATGTAGAAGATTTACAGTTCCAGAAAATTTTTTCATATTTTATTTTTAATATTATAAATGTAATTTTTCAAAATTACATTTCACATTTTTTTGCTGCAAGTATAAAGAAATGCACTTGATTTTTGTATATTAATTTTATCCTCTGAAACTATATTAAGTTGCCTTATTCATTCTAGATATTGCTTTGTAGGTGTCTTACAGTTTTCTGTAAACAACTATATGATTG
>NW_025793603.1:0-15745 GCF_021613505.1 Equus quagga | reverse complement strand
CTCACCAGATTTGGGAAGTTCTCAGCCATTATTTCTTTGAATAGGTTTTCTGCCCCTTTCTCCTTCTCTTCTCCCTCTGGTATACCTATAATCCTTACGTTGCATCTCCTAATTGTGTCTGATAATTCTCGGAGAGTTTCTTCATTTCTTTTAAGTCTTGCTTCTCTCTCCTCCTCTGCCTGCAACAATTCTATATTGCCATCTTCCAAATTGCTAATTCTTTCCTCCATATTATCGGCCCTACTGTTCAGTGCCTCTAGATTTTTCTTAATCTCCTCTATTGTGTTCTTCATTTCCAGTATTTCTGTTTGGTTCTTCTTTATCGTATCAAACTCTTTTGTGACATAGCTCCTGAACTCGTTGAGTTGTCGGTCAGAATTCTCTCTTAACTCATTGAGAATCTTAATGATGGCTGTTTTGAAGTCATCGTCATTTAGGTTATATATCTCATTTTCTTTGGGATTGTTTTCTGTGTATTTGTTACTTTCTTTCTGTTCTGGAGATTTAATGTATTTTTTCATATTGCTTGATGTTGTTGATTTGTGCCTCCGCATGGAGATAGAGTTTAGTTGCTCCTTTCACTTGTTTCAGCTGCTGCGGTGGGGGGAGCAGCTGTTTATACTTCACCAACCAGGAACCCTGTCCGTAGTTGCTAACTGGGCCTGGGCCCCTCTTCGTACCCACAGTGGCCCTTTGGATTCCCTCCTCTGCCGTTGGGGCCGTCACAGGGGGGCTTCAGGCTGCAGGTGCCTACTGTTGCAGCCCACCTAGATGTGCTCTCTCCTTGGGGTCTGCAATGGTGTTATGGGCTTTTCCAGCGGCCAGGGGTGGGATCAATTATATTTGTTGCTCCATTGCTGTCGGCACCCACAAAATCTCACTTGTCCTCTATGGGTCACAGGAGAGCTATTGGCATCTTCTACAGTCTGTGGTTAGTACACCTAGCTATGCTGCTTTTGCCCTGGGGTCTTCCAGCCTTGTGGCTGGCGGCTGGGTGCCTTCTACTGGTGCTGTGCAGAGGCTTTCCCTAAGGCTGCTGTGAGCCTGTAGGGTTTGCCCCTAGGCTACTAAGCTGGGTCTCTGGAACTCTCTCCAGCCCCAGTCCTCTCCGAGATCTCCGGCAATACCTAGTCTCACGGGGCGGGCAACGGCAGCTGGGGGTCACCCCGCCCTCTGGGCTTCTCTTCGGGCCTCTCCCGGGAGCCCTGAATGCTGGGCGTGGCCCCTCTGCTAATGGCAGACAGAGAGTTTTGTCTGCTGCCTGGCGGAACTCCGGCGCTTCCCCTCCGGGTCGCAGGACCGGCCTTTGAACGTTCCCCCAGCCCCGGTCCTCTCCGAGATCTCCGGCAATCCCTAGTCCCACGGGGCGGGCAACGGCAGCTGGGAGACCTCCGTACCCTCCGTGACTCTCTCTGGGACCCTCTGGCACCCTGAGCATTGGCGGGGAGAGACTCTCCCCGCGGGCTCAGGTGTGCAACTCCAAAGTTTCCCTCTGCGTTTAGGAGTAATTGCGGGGGGTTTAGGTAGGGTTCTGGTCACCTGTTTCCACCGTCGCTCCTCTGTTGTGTTCTCGCTCCTGCCCTAGATGTGTGTGGATCCTCTGGGGGCGTCCGTTGGAAGAAAGCCGCTTGCGGGTACTAGGCTGCCCGTCGGGGTCGGAGAGTTTTCACCTATTTCCACATCCTCCCGGAGGAAAGTCCATCTGCCTTCCGATGTATAGTCGCGTGGGTGTCTCAGACGTCCTGAGATGCTGTCTGGATATCCTTTGTCAAGCGATAAGTGTCCAAATAATTGTAGACTCGAAGGGCGAGAGACAAACAGGACTACTCACGGCGCCATCTTGGATCTTCTCTCGATTATTGCTTTCTTTTGTGACGCTAGAAATTTTACCCCATCTCAAAAGTATAGTGATTGTTAATGCACTTGAATGCATAAAGGGTATAAAATAAAGCATAACTCTTTTTTCTTTGTCATATTTAAAATAAATACCTTTCCATCCAGGAAAGTTTTCATTAATTTGTTTAAAGAGTGGCATAATAGATACTAATAACCTCACGCCTATACGTACTCATACCCTTTCTATACATATTAATTATTTCTTACAGCAAAAACCTGCAGGTTTTTCTATAACAATTGATGGATCTCTCTGCCCAAGGAAGTTTTCTTGTCACATCTGCAAGGCAGTCCTAAGTTGCCAAGATGATGACACTTATGAAAGCAGTTTTCAACCAAAGATGATCCAATTCCTATATTCTTCAGATGATAAAACTGTATACACCATCTCCCTGGGGTCCCAAGAGTTTGAGAATTTGTGACTCATGGAGGTAGAATGCTAACTAGCATAGCTATACTAGATTCTTTCCTTTTCCTATCCAAACTATCCAATTCCTCACAGTGCTTCTTGGGATCATCTCCAAAATAAACTACTTGCACTCAAGTTTATGTATCAAGGTTTCTTTTAATGAGATCCAAACAAAGATAGTTAGTTCCACATGTGACCCTAGAAATCAGATTTTTAGGATGGGGTTATGGAATCTCTCAACAAAATGCTACCAGGGTACTATTTTGGTAATAGTACGTTGCACTGTGTTAACCTATGATATATTGTAGCAATAAAGTTCTGACTTATTGCTAATGAAGTGAGATGAGGTATGGTAGAAGTGGCCGCATTAGCTTTTACGGTATCTCTAGCACTTACAAGATTTTATGCCAAAGGTAATCGTAAGCCATAGAAGCCCTGAAATTAAAAATAAAATAACAGGTTCAGGTCAGCCTTTTAATTCAGTGCATGTTGTACAAGACTGAAGGCCTCATTGGTAGCATTTAAAAAGAACTTCACTTCGGGGCTGGCGCCGTCGCCGAGTGGTTCAGTTCTCGCACTCCGCTGCAGGTGGCCCAGTGTTTCGTTGGTTCGAATCCTGGGCGCGGACATGGCACTGCTCATCAAACCATGCTGAGGCAGCGTCCCACATGCCACAACTAGAAGGACCCACAATGAAGAATATACAACTATGTACCGGGGGGCTTTGGGGCTTTGGGGAGAAAAAGGAAAAATAAAATCTTTAAAAAAAAAAAAAAGAACTTCACTTCCTCTTCCAACAAAGAGTAGAATGTGTTGAAAATCAAGATTCAGATGTCCTATTAGAATGAGAAGTTACAATGAGGCTAAACTCCTAGCCCCAATAAGTCACCCATTTTAAAGGTAGGGCTCTGATAGACGAGTCTGCCAGGGGACATTTGAATGTATGCTTTTGAGAAGCCCAGACTATCCATGACAATAGGATCCATTGGTTCTAGCATATACTGTATCATTCAGAAATTTCTTTCCTGTAAGGGTATCAGAAGGACTTCTTTAAGATGCAACTAAGATGCCAGCTTGGAAAAGATACCTTTAGCATTGGAGTACTATACATCAATGGCTGTATATTTCTGAAACTAAAATATATGGGTCAAGGAACCAAAGTATGGAGATAGGAGAGGGGGCCGATCTCACTGTCATTCTTAGTGACCCAATGGATAATTTCTACTTTCCATACATATAAAATTAGAAACTATGGAATTAGAGGCCTTGTTTTGGAGGGAGGTTGGGCAGGGGGATAGTCCTCCTAGAATAGACATGAATTTTGCTAAATATAAAGCTATGATAACCACTTAGTCATTTGAGGTTTCTCATGTCAGTAGATCAGTAGGTGGCTTAGAAATAAAATACTATATACTCTTGGAAGTAATAAATCCTTAGAATCAAGAGATGAGACTACATAGTAAGGACAAAGATGTATATATCTTGAGCTCAGGAGATTCACTAGGGCACCTCTTGGTGCATCCACGCTTGGTAATGATCTTAAACGGGCAACTGCAGAAACCACAGACTGAAAAGAGCACAGTAACCAGTTGTTCATGTACTTCAGGGTTAAATATCTTGATTACTTTGCTGAGCAAGCAACCTCGATCATCAGATGTGTTGACAGAGGTTGAGAAAAATCTAGAATCTGTAGTATAAAAGGGAAAAAATGATTATTAATTACAGACTCTAAGCTAATTTGAAGTTGGGGGAAATTGGGTGAAATATGGGATTTCTGTATTATTTCTTAAAACTTCATGTGATTTTACAATTATTTCAAAATAAAGTTTTTTTTTTAAAAAAAGTAATCATAAAAAAAATTTTTGCAGGGTTCACTGTATCTTATCCCATAAACTCTTTTGTTGTAAATAGGTATGTAAAATTTTGACTAGCCATGATCTTGCAAAAACAATGATAAAACATGAAGAACACTATATGAGACAGAGGTGGATTTGAAGAGCGCAAGTGGTAGACTGTAGAAGAAACTGCTGGTATCCCGTTAATAAACTTTTTAGCACTAATTTATCCTGTGCCTAACTCTGATAGCTTTCTCTCACTGGAAAAACATATTCTCCCCATGCACAGGGCCAAGCATAAGTATTAGGAAGTTCATACCTCTCAGAACAACCTCAAAGTATGACAACTGAAAACTGTTGTGCATTTATCTCAGCTTTCCTGCCACTTAGTTAGGATAACTCTGAACTATGTTTTATACTATCACCCACAGAACACAGTGAGTGTGTGCTCCAATTACCTACAACAGTAACATGTTCATTAAACAGTACGTATTGGCTTCCTTCCTTTCTCTCTCTTATTTCACACTCAAATCCAAAGCTTCCTAGAACCACCCCCCCAAACAAATTACTTGTGCTCAAATCCTTATCTCACGGTCTTCTTCAGAGAGATTTGAACTAAAGACAATTAATGTTATGAAATTCCCTGATGTGACTAATTTTCACCTCTGGCCCTTTGGGGAATATTTGAAATATAAGACAAGCGTATTTTGCTATAAAGTACTTCAGGAAATAAAATTAAGAAAACAACACTATTGATTTATTTCTGTTTCCAAGCAGGTATGTAGGAGTTGTAAGTATAACTGTCTTCTCTTTTAAATCTCCCAGTTTTGTTGAGACTCTTTGCCAGACTCTGAAGTCTGGAATAGCCAAAACTCTATGTACCCCAGACAAACCATCCTCTATACTCACTCCCCTAACTCCTTAGTTATCAAGACTGTGATCTCTTTGTTTTTTCTTTTGGGGAACCCACAGGCTGCATGGTAATTATTTTCCCTTTTGCACACTCTCTCCTGGAAACCAACATGATTCCAATATCATCTCTACTGTTGCTGGAAGGAATAGGTCCTAATTATTTTTGCTAGGGTCATTATGTTTTCTCCTCTTTCTTTTGTTCTTTCTGTCTAGGACAGAAATTTACACTTGTTGTCCAATCATTTCTCCAGGAGATTCTTACCCGACTCAGTCGGCTCCCTAATATATAGATGAAGAGAGTGCAGTTTTGGCTACCTAGTTTATGAAGCTCACATAATTTTGGTGACTTGCCTAAGACAGCACAGTAAGTTAATGACAGACCTGAGACCTGAAGAAAACAGTATTTTACAATCTTCTTTGGACAACAGAGACAGAAACATGAAAACAAAGAAATGAATGACATAACATGTGTATGTAAAACTACAGTATTTATTTACTGTAAGACAATCAAGAAAGAGGACAACTGTCAATTGATCTAGATGTAATACTTCTAATTGCACTGGTTATGACTCATATTGATTTTAAAAAGATATTACAATGTAAAAGTAAGCATGTTAAAGATATTACAATGTAAAAATGAGAGTGATGTCACCATCATGGCGGAGTGACTTCGCTTTGTGTCTCCCCTCCAAGTTACAACTAAACAGATATTCATTAACCATCAGAGCATTCCCTACATGGCACAGCAGGATGCCTGAGAGATCCATGTAGCTATACATCTGAAGGTGGGTGCACTGGATCCCCAGGAAGCAGTGGAACTAGGAGAGTGAACACTTCCCCAACCCGATGGCAGCAATCCAGGTCACAGATCCTCATACAGTTGCCAGTGCAACTGTAAGAGGAGGTGGGCGCAGCCCAGCCTGCATGTAAATGCTTTCAGAGTGGTAGCCTTGCCTGAGTGAGCACCCACCTACTGAGGCAGTGCCACTCAGGGGAACAATCCCCACCAAGTGGTACTGGCTCAGCCCCTGAGAAGGAGCTGCACCCACCAAGTGCAGGAGCTCATCTGAACCACCTGCAAGCACAGAGCCAGACCATGCATGAAAGAAACCACCCCTGTCCTCTTGCCCAGTGCAGCAGTTCAGTGGGTCCCCTGCCAAATGCAGAGGCTGCACCCGCATGGGAATAACTCACTGGCACAGCAAAGAGTCCCCACTGGCATGTGCATGCGTAACTTGCCAGGCAGCTGCGGCGAGCATGCAGACACAGATCAGCACTACCAGCACAACTTCCAGGAGATGAAGCAGGATCAGAAAACACAGCTCCTTCCCCCAACCAGTGGAAAGGGGAATCTGCAACCTCATACTACCACAAATACACCAGCAAAGGACCAATTCATCAAACACCAAAAAACTACAGTAACACTTTAGAGCAGAAGGAAAATGACAAGTCTCCAGAAACCAATCCTGAAGTCACACAAATTTACAATCTAAATGACAGAGAATTCAAAATAGTTGGCATAAGGGAAATCAATAAGTAACAAGAAAACACAGAAAGACAGTTCAATGAGCTGAAGAATAAAATTAATGAGTAGAATGAATATGTCACCAAAGATATTGAAGTTCTAAAAAAACACCAGCCAGAATTTCTGGATATGAAGAATGTATTAATCAGAAAAGAAATAATCTAAAAACCATAAAAAATAGAGCTGACATCATGGAGGACAGAATTAGAAATTTAGAGAATGGAAATATAGAATGCTTCTGGTGAAGGAGGAGAGAGAATTAAGATTTTTAAAAATGAAGAAATTCTTTGAGAAATATCCAACTCAATTATGAAATGCAACATAATGATTATAGGTATTTCAAAGGGAGAAGAGAGGGAAAAAGGAGCAGAGAGCTTTCCCAGAAAAATAATAGCTGAGAACTTCCCAAACCTGGGCAAAAAAACTGGACTTACAAGTACATGAAGTCAATAGAACTCTTCATTATATCAATGCAAAAAGACCTTATCCAAGGCATATATCAAAACTGGCAAAAGTCAATGACACACAAAAAATATTAAGGGCAGCAAGGCAGAAGAAAATAATCTAAAAAGGAACCCCTATAAGGCTTTCAGCAGATTTCTCAGCACAAACCTCAAAGGCTAGGAGAGAGCAGAATGATATATTCAAAATACCGAAAGACAAAAACTTTCAGCCAACAATACCCTATCCAGTAAAACTATCCTTAAGATATGATGGAGACATAAAAGCTTTCTCAGATAAATGAAAGCTGAGGGAATTCATCACCACTAGGCCTGCATTACAAGAAATAGTAAAAGGAGCCCTCCTACCTTAAACAAGAAGGCAAAGTTTTACAAAACCTTAAGCAAGAAGATAAATAGACAGAATCAGAAAATTGCAGTTCTATATCAGAATAGGTTAGTAAACACTTAATTTTAACAAAAAAGATAAAGGGAAGGAAAACATCAAAAATAACAATAAACACTTCAATTTAGTCACAAACTCACAACACAAAACAGAACAATTCGGGACAACAATAACTCAGAAGGGGAAGAGGAATGGGATGGAAACTGCTTAGGCTAATGGAGATAAGAGGCTATGATAAAATGGACTATTTCATCTATAAGATCTTTTATACAAACCTTACTGTAACCACTAAACAAAAAATCAGAGCAGAGTCACAAATCATAAATAAAGAGAAAACTGAGAAACTAACACAGAAAACCTACCAAACTCAAATGGCAGTCAGAAATACAAGGGACAAGAAACAATAGAAATATAGAAAAACTGAAAAACAAGAGATAAAATGGCAGTATGAATTATCATATTATGAATAATCACTCCAAATGTAAATGGAATGAATTCGCCAATTAAAACACACAGAGTAATTGTATGGATTATAAAAACAAGACCCAACAATATGCTGCTTCCAGGAAACACAGCTCAGCTCTAAAGATAAATATAGGTTCAGATTGAAGGGATACAAGATGATACTCCAAGCAAATGAAAACAAAATAACGCAGGTGTCACCACTCTTATATCAGAAAAAGCAGACTTCAAAATTTTAAAAGACAATGACAGACAAAGAGGGGCAGTGTATAATGATAAAAGAGACATTCCACCAAGAGGATATAACACTTATATATGCACCTAACACAGGCATACCAAGTATATAAAACAACTATTAATAGACCCAAAGGAAGAGACTGACAGCAAAACAATAATAGTAGGGGTCCTCAAGATCCCACTTACGTAAATGGATATATCACCCAAACAGAACGTCAACAAGGTGGTCTTAAAGGAAATACTAGACTAGATGGACTTAATAGATATATATAGAACATTCCATCCAAAACCAGCAGAATACACATTCTTCTCAAGTGCACATGGAACATTCTCAAAGATAGACCACATTTTGGGGGAAAAGGCAAGCGTCAGTAAATGTAAGAAGACTGAAACCATATCAAGCATCTTTTCTGAACACAAAGCTATGAAACTAGAAATCAATTACAAGGAAAAGGCTGAGGAAGTAAAAAATATGTAGAGACCAAATAACATGCTACTGAACAACCATTGGATCAATGAAGAAATCAAAGGAGAAGTAAAAAAATACCTGGAGACAAATGATAATCAAAACACACCATACCAACTCTTATGGGATGCAGCAAAAGCAGTACTAAGAGGGAAATTTATAGAAATACAGGCCTACTTAATGAACAACAAAAATCTCAAATAAGTAATCTTACGTTATATCTAACAGGACTAGAAAAGGAAGAACAAACAAAGCCTAAAATCAGCAGAGGGAGAGAAATTATAAAAATTAAAGTAGAAATAAATGAAATAGAGACAAAAAAAAGCAATAGAAAGGATCAATGAAACTAAGAGCTGGTTCATTGAGAAGATAAAAAAAATTGACAAATCCTTAGCCAGACTTGTAAAGAAAAAAAGAGAGAAGGCTCAAATAAATAAAAGTAAAAATGAAAGAGGAGAAATTAGTATAGACACCAAAGATATACAAAGGATTATAAATGAATACTATGAAAAACAATAAGCCAGCAAATTGGATAACCTAGAAGAAATGGATAAATTTGTACACTTGTACAACCTCCCAAAACTGAATCAAGAAAAACTGAGGGGCCAGCAACAGGGCCAAGTGTTTAAAGTTCTGCATACTTGGCTTTGGCAGCCCAGGTTCAGGGGTAGAGATGCTAGATGTAGACCTACTCCACTCATCAGTCCTGCTGTGGAGGCATCTCACATACAAAATAGAGGAGGACTGGCACAGATGTTAGCTCAGAGCTAATCTTCCTCAAGCTAAAAAAGAGGAAGTTTGGCAATGGATATTAGCTTAGGGTTAATCTCTCTCACCAAAAAAAATTTAAAAAGAAGAAGAAATAGAAAATCAGAATACACCAATCACACAAAAAGAGATTGAAACAGTAATCAAAAACTTCCCAAAAAAACAAAAGTCCAGGACCAGATGGCTTCTCTGGAGAATTCTAGCAAACATTCAAAGAAGACTTAATATCTTTCCTTCTCAAACTATTCCAAAACATTGAGGAAGATGGAATGCTTCCTAACTCATTCTATGAGACCAACATTTCCCTGATACCAAAACCAGACAAGGACAACACAAAGAAGGAAAATTACAGACCAATAAACTGATGAACATAGATTCAAAAATCCTCAACAAAATATTGGCAAATTGAATACGGCAATACATTAAAGGGATCATACACCACAATCAAGTGGGATTTATACCAAAGATGCAGGGATGGTTCCACATCCACAAATCAATCAATGTGATACACTACATTAATAAAATGAAGAATAAGAATCTTGATCATCTCAACAGATGCAGAGAAAGCATTTGACAAGATTCAACATCCATTCATGATAAAAATTCCCAATAAAATGGGTATAGAAGGAAAGTACCTCAACATAATAAAGGCAATATATGATAAACCCAAGCCAACATCATACTTCACAGTGAAAAACTAAGAGCCATCCCTCTGAGAACAGGAACAAAACAAGGGTGCCCACTCTCACCAGTTTTATTCAACATAGTATTGGAGGATTTGGCCAGAGCAGTTAGGCAAGAAAAAGAAATAAAAGGTATCACTCTCACTGTTTGCAGATGACATGATTCAATGTATAGAAAACCCATAAGGATCCACCAGAAAACTATTAGAAATAATCAAGAACTACAGCAAAGATGCAGGGTACAAAATAAACTTACAAAAATCAGGTGCACTTCTATACAATAATAACAAAGTAGAAGAGAATTCAAGAATACAATCCCATTTACAATCGCAACAAAAACAATAAAATATTTAGGAATAAACTTAACCAAAGAGGTGAAAGACCTATAACCTGAAAACTATAAGACATTATTGAAAGGAATCGAAGGAGACATAAAAAGATGGAAAGATATTCCATGCTAATGGATTGGAAGAATAGACATAGCTAAACGTCTATGTTACCTAAAGCAATCTATAGATTCAATGCAATCCAAATCAGAATCCCAATGACATTCTTCACAGAAATAGAACAAAGAATCCTAAAATCTACATGGAACAAACAAAGACACCAAATAGTCAAAGCAATCCTGATAGAAAAGAACAAAGCAGGAGGCATCACAATCCCTGACTTCAAAATATACTGCAAAGCTCTAGTAATAAAAACAGCATGGTACTGGCACAAAAATAGACACACAGATCAATGGAACAGAATTGAAAGCACAGAAATAAAACCAAACATCTATGGACAACTAATCTTTGACAAAGAAGCTAAGAACACATAATGGAGAAAGCAAATTCTCTTCAATATACGGTGTTGGGAAACCGAGACAGCCACATGCAAAAGAATGAAAGTAGACCATTATGTTACATCATACACAAAAATTAACCCAAAATGATTAAAGACTTGAATGTAAGACCCGAACCAATAAAATTCCCAGAAGAAAATATAGGCAGTATACTTTTTGACATCAGTCTTAGCAGAATCTTTTCGAATACCATATCTACTCAGGCAAGAGAAAAAAACATAAAATAAACAAATGGGACTACATCAGACCAAAAAGCTTCTACAAGGCAAAGGAAACCATGAACAAAACAAAAAGACAACCCACCACCTGAGAGGAAATATTTGCAAATCATATACCCGACAAGGGGTGAATTCCCAAAATATATAAAGAGCTCATACAACTCAATAAAAAAAGAAACAAACAACCTGATCAAAAAATGGGCAGAAGATATGAACAGACATCTTTCCAAAGATATACAGATGGACAGTAGGCACTTGAAAAGATGTTCAACATCACCAATTATTACGGCAATGCAACTCCAAACTGCAATGAGCTATCACCTTACACCTGTCGGAATGGCTATAATTAACAAGACGAAAAATAACAAATGTTGGAGAGGATGTGGAGAAAAGGGAACACTTCAACAACATACCAAAACTCTGCTCTTTTACACCTCTCTACCCACCTCTTTCAGTTCTTAATGTTTTATTCAATTTGCCCAATTACATCTTTATTCATTGTTTGTCCAAAGACATAAGCTAATAGCTGGTTTTAAATGAATCATTCTCTTAAATTGTGGAGAAAAAAATTGTGGAGTTACAAAAAATGTAAAATAATACTAGGTTTTAGACTAATAAATGCCTATTTTTTTTATTACTTTAGTCTCTTCAATCATCTAGAAAATAAAAATGGACTAACAAATCATTGTTAGAATAATCACAGCTTTATAATTGCCCATGTATTTACCTGTATTGGGACCTTTATTTCTTCCTACTTTTTAGTGACTTTCATTTCAACCTGCAGGACTCCTTTCTCAGGATTTCATGCAGGGAAGGTCCAGTGGTAATGACTGTTTTTGCTTGTCTGGAAATATCTTAATTTCTTTCTCACTTTTGAAGGACAGTTTTACTGGATATGGAGTCTTGGCTGACAACTTTTTTCTTTTAACACTTTAGGTGTATCAGCCCACTGCCTTCTAGCCTCCAAAGTTTCTGATGAGAACTCTGTTGATAATATTATTGAGGATCCTTCATATGCAATGAGTTGCTTCTCCCTTGTTTTATTCAAGATTCTCTTTGTCTTTGTCTTTCAAAAGTTTGTTTATATGTCTCAGAGTGGACCTGAGTTCATCCTACTTGGACTCATGGAGTTTCTTCAATGTTTGTCTTTATGTCTTTCATCAATTGTTCTCAGCAATTATTTCTTCAAATAATCTCTCTGTGCCTCTTTTTCTTTTTTTGAGGAAGATTAGCTCTGAGCTAACATCTGCTGCCAATCCTCCTCTTTTTTGCTGAGGAAGACTGGCCCTGAGCTAACATCCGTGCCCATCTTCCTCTACTTTATATGTGGGATGCCTGCCACAGCATGGCTTGACAAGTGGTGCATAGGTCCACACCCATGATCCAAATCAGCAAATCCCGGGCCGCCGAAGCAGAATGTGTGAACTTAACTACTGAGCCACTGTGCCGGCCCCTCTCTGTGCCTTTCGTGATCACTTCTCCTTCTGAGACTTCCACAATGCACATGTTGGTCTCATTAATGTTCTCCTACAAGTCTCTTAGGCTCTGTTCATTTTTATTCAACCATTTTTCTTTCTTTTCCTCTAACTCAATTTCAATGGTCTTATCTTAAATTTCATTGATTCTGTCTTCTGCCTGCTCAAATCTGTCTCTGAATCCGTCCAATGAACTTCTCATTTATTGTTCTGTTTGTTCTACAATTATTTTGGTTTATTTTTTATTTTTCTGCACTTTTACTGAAATTAGCATTTTCTTAAGACATCATTTTCTTGATTTTATCCACATATTCCTTTAGTTCTTTGAGCATCTTTTAGATTGTTTGAAAGTCTTTGTTAAGTAAACCCATCATCTGATCATTCTCAGGGACAGTTTCTGTTGCTTTATTCTCTTTCCTTTGAATGTGTCCTACTTGCCAATTTCTTTGCATGATTTATGCTTTTTTTGTTTAAAACTGGGCATTTGAATCTACTAATGTGGCAATTCTGGTAATCAGATTCTTCCCATCATGTCACTGCCCCAGTATTTGTTGCTTTTTGTTTTTGTTTCATTTTGTTTTTATTCTTTTAGGCCATCTTCATGCCAAAGATCAGCCTGAGGTGTAAACTTAAGGTCTTCTGAAGTCTTTTCTGAGCCCGCACCTTTCCTTGGGCATGCAGAGACTTCTAAATTTCCTTCATATTTGCAGCTGTTTTTGAATGTCCTAATCTTTAATGTCTGGTTCCCAAAAGGAAAATAAGAAAAAACTGAAGACGTTAAAATAACATGCTGGCCCTTTAAATCTCTTGGAAATTGCTTCAGTGTAAAGGAAGGTCCTAGTAACAGTGAGGTGGTGGTACAACAACGGCTGTCCACCTCTGTGTGTGCACCTCCATAGTCAGAAACAACAATCAGTGATCAAAACACAGATCATTGATATTTAGAGGACAGCATCCTTATTGCCCACCGTGGTACTGCAAGCAGTGTGCAAGCTACTCCAGGAACATGTGCATGGCTGCTTGCTTTGGGGCTTTGGCTTGAGTGATAGGTAGCCATTGCTAAGCTTGGAGCTAAAATTGACTGAAATTAATCACAATTTACCATTTAAGCCTTCCCTTGGAAGTTGTAAAGTTTCAACAGCCTCCAAAGTTCCAAAATAGTTACATTAAACAGATTTTACCAGCACAATTGTTGTCTAATTTGGACACAGATTCCTGGCGCTTCCTATTCTGTCTGCCATCTTTCCGGCATCCTCCCCCTGAGGTGTTTCATCAGTTACTTCCCACAGGGTCTTAACTTATTCCTGGCTAGTTAAGGGATAGAGCCAGAAGGATACTGACATATTTTTATACTTGGTCTTTCATATTTTGCCTGCATCTGTGATGTAAACGTTAGAACTGAGCATCTTGGCCAAAAATTGCTAGTGTTTAATTCATATAAGTTAACTTCACATTCATGAAACACATTTGCAAAACTCATAAACTTTCACCTGTTTTTGAATTATTTTATTCACACTTTAATGGAGTCTTCAGTATTTTCATTATTCTTCAGTTTTCTATTTTCTGTTATTATTGACATTCACAAGCATTAAAAAAGTGACATAAATTAACAGTACCATATGTGTGAAAATGTGAAATAAAGAAATATCTGAAAATATTGGAAGATAACGACATTGTATATTTTAATAGCATAAGGAAATACTATATAAACAGCAATGCATACTAGACATTTATAAAGTGTAAAAATCTTCAGTTAGGTATGAATTATAAACAAACAAAAAACATATTCACCAAAAGAAATGTTTGAGGGAATTACTCAAGAATGTTATCTTTTAACATCTAAAGTAAAATGAATGTTTATGGAATTTTGTCTGCTTTTAGAAGCCCCTTCAAGTATATTTTTTGTTTTATTTTCCATGCCATGATTTCTGAAGATAAAGAAGAATTTCCTGTTGTTTACACAAATTTTCTTCACGGCAGCATTAATCAAACAGGCCTCAAGTCCTAAAATGACCAATAATAATTTCTTAGGCAGTAAGCAATATTAAAGCAATGTCTTATTTTCTCTCATATTTGATTGGTCAGTTTTGAAAGTTTTCTGATGGATCTTGCATGTAAATATTACATAGTTTCTTCCAACTTTGCGAACTCAGTTTCTTTTTTTTTTTTTGAGATGTGGATTATGATTTTATTTATTTTTTTATTAATGTTATGATAGATTAAAACCTTGTGAGATTTCAGTTGTACATTTTTGTTAGTCATGTTGTGGGTACACCACCTCCCCCTTTGTGCCCTCCCCCCACCCCCCTTTTCCCCGGTAACCACCAATCAGATCTCCTTGTCAATATACTAACTTCCACCTATGAGTGGAGTCATATAGAGTTCGTCTTTCTCTGACTGGCTTATTTCGCTTAACATAATACCCTCGAGGTCCATCCACGTTGCTGTGAATGGGCCAATTTTGTCTTTTTTTATGGCTGAGTAGTATTCCATTGTGTAGATATACCATATCTTCTTTATCCAATCATCAGTTTCTGGGCATGTAGGTTGGTTCCACGTCTTGGCTATTGTAAATAATGCTGCGATGAACATAGGGGTGCAAGGGACTCTTGGGATTTCTGATTTCAGGTTCTTAGGATAGATACCCAGTAGTGGGATGGCTGGGTCATAGGGTATTTCAATTTTTAACTTTTCGAGAAATCTCCATACTGTTTTCCATTGTGGCTGTACTAGTTTGCATTCCCACCAACAGTGTATGAGGGTTCCTCTTTCTCCACAACCTCTCCAACATTTGTCGTTCTTGGTTTTGGATGTTTTTGCCAATCTAATGGGTGTAAGGTGATATCTTAGTGCAGTTTTGATTTGCATTTCCCTGATGATTAGCGATGATGAACATCTTTTCATGTGTCTATTGGCCATAGTCATATCTTCTTTTGAGAAATGCCTGTTCATGTCCTCTGCCCATTTTTTGATCGGGTTGTTTGTTTTTTTTGTTGCTAAGCCGTGTGAGTCCTTTGTATATTATGGAGATTAACCCTTTGTCAGATAAGTGGCTTGTAAATATTTTTTCCCAATTAGCGAGCTGTTTTTTTGTTTCAATCCTGTTTTCCCTTGCCTTAAAGAAGCTCTTTAGTCTGATGATGTCCCATTTGTTTATTCTTTCTATTGTTTC
>NW_025793602.1:6859-9939 GCF_021613505.1 Equus quagga | reverse complement strand
CTTTCTTCCATTATTCCTTTTCGGTGTGCCATTTTCCCCTGCTGATACCTTGCCTGAAATGTAAAAATGGATTCTAAAACATCTTTTTCTACTTTTCTGTAGCACTTTTCTCCTTTGTTCCATCTTTCAGTATCCAGATCCTCTTTATTCTCTTTACCTTTCATACTAAAAAAAAAAAAAAAAAGCCTTTAGGAAAATACCTAAAGCATATGACAGACAGTAGGTATTATTATCAACATAGCAAATATTAAACAATGGCACAAATAACAAATGGCAGTGTTGCTGAATTCCAGTTCATCGGTGGGAAAGGTGTTTTTGGATAATGAATCCTTCTTAGACGACTGATATAAAACTCCAGTTCCTTCAGTGTTGCTTATTTTTCTTCCTTGAATCCAGAAATAGAATATGTCAACGGAAAAACAAACAAACAAGGGGATGGTCCAGTGGTGTAGTGGTTGAATTTGTGCATTCCACTTCGGTGTCCTGGGTTTCATGGGTTCAGATCTCTGGCACAGACCTAGCAACGCTCATCAAGCCGTGCTGTGGCATTCCACATACAAAGTAGAGGAAGATTTGCACAGATATTAGTTCAGGGACAATCCTCCTCAAGCAAAAAGAGGGATTGGTAACAGACATTAACCTCAGGGACGATCATCCTCACCAAAACACAAACAAATGGATGAACAAATAAATAACACAGGAATACAGAAAACAGATATAAGTAAACAGACTATAGTCAGGTATTAATGGTTAAGAGCAGAGAGTTAAACAAAAATATTAAATATTTTGTGACACTCTAACATTAGCTTTGGGGAGACAAAAGACATAAGTTTAATTTAATGGAAATGGAATTTCCACTTAATTTAATGGAAATGCCACTTAGAAATCTTTGAGATAGATTGTCTTTGTTTTGAAATTGGGGAACTGATTCTGAAGCTGCCTTGGCAGGCTACTTGAAGAAGACAAAATAAAATACACAAAACAAATGGTTGAAATGCATTTAAGCATTTATAAAGACACATAAAATTCCATTGTCTCTGAGGTCTTTCAGGTAAAAAACAGTGTCTTTTTTTTTTTTTTTCTTAACTAATCGAGCATCCTATTGTTGAAACTGAAGTTGAGATCAGCTAATAACTATACGTGTGGGAATGTTGAACAAGAACCACATGGTACACTATATGCATGTTGGAGTGTCCTGGGAGAATGTACTGTCACCTAAGGTTGCTTGAAGATTTAGCAGAAGGACTGAAAATACCCGAGTATACGCTAAGAAGAAAAAGTGTAACTACTAAACCTTGTTACTTCTCTGCAGAAAACTTTTCTGACATGTATACCCTACAATTCTCTCTTTGTTTATTGTAAAAAAATACACAATCTCGAAGTAAGTTAAAAGTTTGATATTGTGATTTCTATGTGGTCATTTTCACTTTTATTCACAACTTCTAGTGAGGTTTTGTGAAATGTCATTTTTCACTCAAATTGAGCATTTAACTAGGTCACACCCAATATCCATTCACTGCAGCAGAATAACAGAATATGGAAATTATTTAAGAAACATCATAAGAAATTTATGACTTCTTGTTTTGAGTAATATGTGATTTGTTAAAATTTGAAAAAATAATTTTTTTTAAATTTTGCAACAAAAAATACCTTACGATTCTCTTTTCATTTTATGACAACAACAAAAAATTTTATAATATATTGATAGATGTACAAAAACAAATTTAAAAAACTCAGGATGTTTATTACCTACCATGAAAAAACCAAAAGATGAAAACAGCATAGCAGCCAGCAGAAAGCATTTGCGCAAACAGTCGCGCTTCCATTAGGTGACAGAGCCTTGGACGGCACCACCACGAGGGGGCGCTGCCTCCGAGACTCCTGCATTAGTCCGGAGAGCCTCCAAGGACTCTGAAATTTAGGAGGAATGCGGCCCACCAGCTTCTGAAGGAGACAATTGTCAATTTCTCTGCATATAAGAATCTGCTGTTTAGGCACTCAGCCTTCACATGGATTAAAATCGTAACATAAGGGCAAAAGGTTTCCGATTATAATAACCATGCATAAATTGTTAATTAAAAAAAGGAGAAATGAGAAAATGCTAGAATCAAAAAGTTACCGAATTTATCTGGGGAGATTTGAAGATGAAATAAATCAGACTCTTAGAAATACAAGATATAGAAACATTGAACACGAAAAGAAAATAGTTAATTGAAAAGCAGATAAGATACAGCTAAAAAGAAAGTATTTTTTCCAGAATATGAATCAGAAAGAATTACCTAAAATAAAGCCAAAAGAAATAAGGAGACGTAAAATGTGGACAATGGAAAAACGGATACATAAAAATTCAACAACTTCAATATAATACCTCCTATCGAAATCGAACCAAGAATAGAAAATATGAATGATTCTTATTAGAGGAATCGACTTTGTAACAACAACAAGTCTCCAGTGAAAAATCTCCAGAATAAGGTGATTTCACTGGTGCATTCTAACAAACATTTAAAAAAGAAATAACACCAATTTTGTATAGAATCTTTTAGAAAATAGAGGAAGAAGGAACATTTTCTAGCCTCTTTTAATAGGTTAACATAATAAAATCTGACATATATTCAAATAATTAGATTGAATAATGGGAAGAATGGCATTTTATATATCTATCAATTTATTTATTTATAATTATATGTATATGTGATTATATAATTAAGATTATTTCAGCAGTAAAAATGCGATTATGTATGCAATTCCATCAAATTTTAAAGATATATTTAAGGCTTTTTTATTATATGAATACCAGCTTGGAATTTTTTTGTGGAGAGTTGAACATTTTATCACTTTTCTATCACTAACATAGTGTTTTGTCTCAAATTACAAATTTTATGATAGTTCTGATATTTCTTTAGTTAACTCAGCACTATTTTCTTTAAACTGCCTGCTATAACTTTTTCCATCACTTTATTTTCCACTTTTTTGATCTAATGCTTTTCTTTTTAAAGATTGGCACCTAGGCTAACAACTGTTGCCAATCTTCCTTTTTTTGTTGTTCTGCTTTATCTATCTCCCAATTTCCCCCCCCCCCC
>NW_025793602.1:0-4450 GCF_021613505.1 Equus quagga | reverse complement strand
TAATTGTTGAAACATGTGGCACGTATAAGTCTGAATTTATAAACACACTGCAAACATGCTTTCAACAGTGACTCTACCATTTTACAATCTCGACACCGATATGAGTGTTTTGGTAGCTCTACATGTTTGTCAACACTTGGTATTATCAGTCTTCTAAATTTTATCCATTCTAGTGGCTGCGAAGTGGTATCTAATTGTGCTATTAATTTGCTTTTCCGTGATAAATAATGATATTGGTTTTTTTTCAAGAACCTATTAAGTGTAGGTCAATTTCAGGACTTTATTCTGTCTCATTGATCTAATTGTCTATTCTCATGTGAATTCCCTAATGCCTCATTTACCATAGCTTTCTCCTACACCTTCAGATAAGGTTTTATAAGTTCTACAACCTTATTCTCTTTCATGATTTTTTGGGGTGTTAAGGAAGTCTTAAATTTCTGTATGAATTTTAGAATACACATAACAAATTCTACCAAAAACAAAAATGTGCTGGAATTTTTAGGAGGAAAAGATAGCTTCAAATCAATAGACCAATTTGGAGAAGATTGAAATATTAACATTATTGAATCTTACAATAAAGAAATATGGTGTAGTTCTCCACTTATGGAGGTTTCTGTATTCTTCATTGTTTTGTACTATTTTGGATAAATGTCTTAGACCTCTTTATCATATTTATCTCAAATTAATTTATGATATTGAT
This sequence comes from Equus quagga, assembly GCF_021613505.1. Classification (NCBI taxonomy): domain Eukaryota; kingdom Metazoa; phylum Chordata; class Mammalia; order Perissodactyla; family Equidae; genus Equus; species Equus quagga. The sequence continues at coordinate 3,750 of NW_025793602.1, read as the reverse complement.
GATATTTTAGTGGTATATTTTAATTTTTCTGTTTGAAATTTTGCTACTTTGTAGAAATAATTTCTAGTCTGTGTCCTTGCTGAATTCACTAATAAATTCTACTGTTTTTTTTATCAGAGTGTACTCTCCTTGTTAATATTGCTGAATTTTACTTGCTAAGATTTCATTGAAGATACTTAATCCTATGTGAAAAAGGAATACTGATCTGTAATTTTCTTTTATTTTCATTGTATATGTCAAGTTTTGTTATAGAAGTTATGCTGGCCTAGTAGGCTGGAAAATGTTCCTTCTTCTTATATTTTCTAAAGGATTTTATGCAAAATTGGTGTTATTTCTTTTGTAAACGTTTATTAGAATGCACCAATGAAACCACTTTATTCTGGAGATTTTTCACTGGAAACTTTTTGTTGTTATTGTCACAAATTTAATTCCTCTGTTAGAGATCATTCAGATTTTCTGTTTCTTTTTGGTTGAATTTTGATGAGGTATTATATTGAAGTTGTTGAATTTTTATGTATCCCTTTATCCACTTTCCACATTTTACGTCTCCTTATTTCTTTTAGCTTTATTTTAGGTAATTCCTTCTGATTCATATTCTGGAAAAAGTATTTTCTTTCTAGCTGTGTCTAATCTGCTTTTCAATTCACTATTTTGTTTTCATGTTCAATGTTTCTATATCTTGTATTTCTAAGAGTTTGATTTGTTTTCTTTTCAAATCTCCCCAGATAAATTTGGTAACTTTTTGATTCTAGCATTTTCTCATTTCTCCTTTTCTTAATTAACAATTTATCCATGGTTATTATGATGTGCAAGCTGTTGCCCTTATGTTATAATCTTAATCTGTGTGAAGGCCAAGTGTCTAAACAGCAGATTCTTTTACGCAGAGAAATTGACAATTGTCTCCTTCAGAAGCTGGTGGGCCACATTCCTGCACAAATTTGAGAGTCCTTGGAGGCTCTCTGGACTAACTCAAGAGTCTCGGAGGCAGCGCCCCCTAGTGGGCCCCCTATGCACCGTCCAAGGCTCAGTCACCTAATAGAAGCGCAAATGTTTCCGCAAATGCTTACTGCTGGCTGCTATGCTGTTTTCATCTTTCGGTTTTTTCATGGTAGGTAATAATCATCCTGAGCTTTTTAAATTTATTTTTGTACGTCTATCAATATATTATAAAATTAAAAAAAAAATTTTTGTGTGTATGTGTGAGGAAGATTGTCGCTGAGCTAACATCAGTGTCTGTCTTCGTCTACTTTGTATGTGGGACACCATCACAGTGTGACTTGATGAGTGGTGCTAGGTCCATGCCCAGGATCTGAACCTACTAACCCTGGGCCACCGAAGTAGAGCGTGCAAACTTAAACGCTACACCTCCAGGCCAGCCCCTATAAAAAATATTCCTTTGGGGCCAATCTCATGGCCACTAGGCCAGGTTTGGTTCCCAGGCATGGACCTACACCCTTGCTGTGGCTCTGACCCACATGCAAAATAGAGGAAGATTGGCAAAGATGTTAGCTCAGGGCTACTCTTTCTCAGCAAAAACAAAAACAAAACTATTATATGTCCCCAAGAGCTTGTATTTTTTAAGGAGGGAACCCTTTAGATAATCAAAGTACCCCATAATACTTAAAGTAAATGTTAGTGCAAAGTTTGATGCTTTAAAATGTTTAAACAAATGTTTGCTTTAAATTTAACTAAGTTTATTTTAGTGTTCAATATCCTATTCACTATAGATAGTCACAGAAGTCTCTGCTTTGTGGATAATGTCAGGCAGCAAACCTGACAGACAGATTGCATGCTCTTACTTCAACTACAAGGAAATTCAAATAAGTAAATCATCCAGCAGAAGTGTTTGATTTCCAAAATCTCGAAGCAAGTTAAAAGTTGGATATTGCAATTGTTATATGGTCATTTTTACTTTTATTCACAACTTTTAATAAGGTTTTGTGAGATGTCATTTACTCACTCAAATTGAACATTTAGGGCCAGCCCAGTGGCGCAGCAGTTAAGTTCGCACATTCTGCTTCTGTGGCCTGGGGTTCACCAGTTCGGATCCTGGGTGCAGACCTATGCACCACTTGTCAAGCGATGCTGTGGTAGATGTCCCATATATAAAGTAGAGGAAGATGGGCATGGATGTTAGCTCAGGGCCAGTCTTCCTCAGCAAAAAACAAAGAGGAGGATTGGTGGCAGGTGTTAGCTCAGGCCTAATCTTCCTCAAAAAAAACCAAAACTGAGCATTTAACTAGGTCATACCTGATATCCATTTACTGTAGCAAAACAGAATACAGAAATTATTTGAAGAAATGCAATTAGAAATTTATGACTTCTTGTTTTGAATAATATGTGATTTGCTAAAATTTGAATAAATAAAAGGAGAGAATTGTAGGGTAAACATGTCAGAAAAGTTTTCTCCAGAAAAGTAACAAGGTTTAATAGTTACACTTTTTCTTCTTATGTGTATACTCAGGTATTTTCAGTCCTCCTGCTAAATCTTCAAGCAACCTTAGGTGACAGTACATTCTCCCAGGACAGTCCAACATGCATATAGCGTCCGCTGTGGTTCTCGTTCAACACTCCCACACAGCATAGTTATTAGCTGATCTTACCTTCAGTTTCAACAATATGATGCTTGATTAGTTAAGAAAAAAAAAGACACTATTTTTCACCTGAAAGACCTCAGAGACAATGGAGTTTTACGTTTCTTTCTTTATAAATCTCTTTCAAAATTAACCTGGGAGAATTCCGTATCGTGTTATTTGGGGACTTAATGGACTATTTTTGTTTGATCAAAAGATAAGGACTCTTCTACTACAACTGCTCATATTGCTTAAATGCATTTCAACCATTTGTTTTGTCTATTTTATTTTGTCTGCTTCTTCAAGTAGCCTGAAAATCCAGCCTCAGAATCAATTCCTCAGTTTCAAAACAAAGACAATGTATTTCAAGGATTTCTAAATGGCATTTCCATTAAATTACAACTTAAGTCTTTTGTGTCCCCAAAGCTACTGTTAAGAATGAGACAAAATATTTAATATTTTTATTTAACTCTCTGCTCTTAACCGTTAATACCTGATTGTAGTCTATTTACTTATATCTATTTTCTATGTTCCTGTGTTATTTATTTGTTTCTCCGTTTGTTTGTTTTTTGGTGAGGATGACTGTCCCTGAGCTAATATCTGTGCAAATTTTACTCTACCTTGTATGTGGGACACCACAGCATGACTTGATGACCTGTGTGCTAAGTCCGCACCCGAGATCTGAACTCATGAACCCCGGGACGCCAAAGCGCAGTGCACAAACTCAACCACTATGCCACTGGGCCAGGCCCTTGTTGGTTTGTTTTTCAGCTGACTTATTCTCCTTCTGGATTCAAGAAAGAAAAATAAGCAACACTGAAGGAACTGGAGTTTTATATCAGTGACCTAAGAAGGATCCATTATCCAAAAACACCTTTCCGTACGGATGAACTGGAATCCTACAACACTGCCATTTGTTATTTGTGCCATTGTTTAATATCTCTCATGTTGATAGTGATACCTACTGTGAGTCATATGCTTTAGATATTTCCCTAAAGCCTTTTGTTTTTAGTATAAAAGGTAAAGAGAATAAGAAGGATCTGGATACTGAAAGATGGAATGAAGGAGAAAAGTGCTACAGAACAGTAGAAAAAGATGTTTTAGAATCCATTTTTACATTTCAGGCAAGCTATCAGCAGGGGAAAATGGCACACCGAAAAGGAATAATGGAAGAAAG
>NW_025793601.1:6102-9405 GCF_021613505.1 Equus quagga | reverse complement strand
CTGAGGTGGCATCCCACATAGCACAACAAGAAGAACCTACAACTAGAGTATACAACTATGTACTGGGGGGCTTTGGGGAGAAGAAGAAGATGAAAAAAGAAGATTGGCAACAGATGTTAGCTCAGGTGCCAATCTTTAAAAAAAAAGATGTTTTATTTAAAAAATGTATATGTATCTGTGTGTATACACACATAGGAAAGCCTATGACAGATAATAGCAATAATGACCTTCTTTTGGTTTAAACCAGAGCTGATTTTCCGTCTGCTCCTTACTGCGTTTCTCTGGCAAAGACGCTTGTCTTCTCTGGCTGCATTTGGTTCAGTTACGGCAACTCTATGATGTAGTTTGCCTTGCTACCCAAGATTTCTGTTAAAATTGATTGATGTTGATGAATTGCATTGAGCTTCATGGAGACGTAGGATTATTGCAACCTAGGGAAGGAGGGGCCATGCTGTGTGATGAAGACAGATGAGTTTATAGCAGAATCTTTAACAGAGTCTTTAACAGAAATCTCCAATTTTTGTGTTCCTAAGCTGCATCTGTGCATGGACCCGAGTTCTTGATCTTCATGCCCCACGGCACAGTGGAGCTAAAATACAATGAACTGGAAGGACTGCGCTTTGAGTCTATGTGATGTCAGGGCTGTTGCCTAGACACAGAAGCAGGCAGGGCTTGGTGACTTCTTAGAGGTCATAAAATCCATCCACACCAGAGATGACCTCGATGTCATCCAGGACGCCAGGCCGCTGTTCAGTATAATTAATTCCAACCAGTGGGAATTCTCAAGAGGGGCAGCCTCTTCCTCCAGATGGATGAGCTGTTGAGGAAAACGAACTGCTTATCAAGATAATTATCATTGTGCTGCCAATAATTCAGTGACGCTTTGAAGATATTTGTCAGTGTAGTTGTTTTGCAATAGAAGGAAAAAAATGGTTGATTGTCATAGTTCTTCAAGCTGAGAAACAAAATGACAGAGATCATTTCAGTTTCTTAGCCCTGCCCAGCCTGCTCATAAACTCCTTTATGTCCCTCTACCTCCTGTTCCACCACCAGCGCACCCTCCATTTCCTCTCACGTCCATTTGATATTAATATTTTTCATGGGGCAGCTGGCTCCCTTCCTCTTGTTCTCCCCGTCATGGGCTGGCTACACAGTTGATTTACCTCTGGTTTCATCTTTAGAGTTCCAGCTGGAACTTCTGCTGTTGCAGTCAGTCTCCGAAGGTAGGGTAATGGAAGCAGCTAGGACAGTCACTTTAAAGGCATCTTCACCCTCTTGGCGAGACAGGATGCAAGTAAACGTGTGTGAAGAAGAATCTGCATGATATTTCTTATATTACTGTGCGATTAGAAGGGAACTTTGGATTCAGGTCATTGGAGCCCATTCTTCTTTTTTTTTCCCAATGAAGCATCTTTGTTTACATGAGTTTAAGTATCTTGTCAAGTGCACACGCCTTTAAAACTCAGCCATCATTGAGGTATGATGAGTTTGTTGGAGCTCGTGGAGAACGTTTATCAAACTTTTTATGTTGAGTGTTTTCTTTGTACTTTATGTCATTTTATTGTCTGTTTCAAGAATGCTGGACCCAAACCATGAATCAAGAATGTTATATCATCCTGGAAGGCAATATTGAGTAGAAGTTAAAAGCACAGCCTTAAAAAAATTATATATGCATGACTTCAGTGTCTGATTCTGCCTCTTCCTAGTTGTCTGGTTTTAGGTGAGATACATAACCTGCCTGGGCCATAACTTTAAAATGGGGAAAATAGTTCCTATCCCCTGGGATACTTGCTAAGGGGTAAAATGAGATAATGTAGGAATAGCAGTTAACACAGGCCTTGACTTAGAAGAAGAACTTAGTAAATGGTGTGTGTGTGTCTGTGTCTGTGTCTGTGGGCTCCCTCATAACAAAGAATTTGGAAATAAATTGGTGTCTAGGTTACACACTCATGTTTACTTAGTCTTGTTAGCATTGCGCAATTTTTGTAACTATAAGTATGTTTCTATGCATATATAAATGTGAATATATATGGGAACTTTATTTCTATTTAGCATCTGGTAGCAAGTTGCCATGTGGTATAAAGTTCCAACTTTTCTTTAAATTATCCCATATACATTTAATTACTCTTATTTTCTCTAGTCCGTCCTTCACAACAGACTAGTTTCGTTTTTTTTCAAAGCATAAATATTCTATATGCTAAAACCTTCATTAATTCCATAGCCCCTCACAGTAAGCGCTGCCTCCGCAGCATGGCACGCTTCCAGTTGGCTCTAACTCAGAATTCTAGTCTCATCACCTTCCATTTAGGCTTCCCCCACTAATTTCACGCCAGAATTTAGCCTCTTGCTGTCCTCAAACACATCTTACTCTTTAATATCTCCATGCCCTTGCATGAACTATTTCCTCCATCCGAACACCTTCCACCTTTTCCTCACAAGGTTTGCGAAACCCTAATCCTACTTGAGGTCCAGCTAACATGTCACTCCTTTCCCCCACAACTTTCATCTCCTAGAGGTTCTCATTTCTGCACCTTTGTCATAGCTCCCGTTTCATTGGCTTGTAATCATTTGTTACGGGAGTTTCTCCTCCACTAGACTGAACTCATGTGTATCTGCAGTGCCTAACACAGAGCCAGCAACGTGGCAGGATTCCAGGACATATTTTTGCTGAATATTGGAAGGAGTGTGTGTAAGCATAAAACAGAGAACATAATGTTCACATTAAAACAACAACAAGCAATATATGATTTCTTCTGTTTTTAACCAATAATAAATAGATACAATTCACTTTTACCTCATTATTAAATAAATATTACAGCATGTACTTTAAAGGCATCTGGTAGACTTTATCAGTACTGTCTCTCAATAGAATTTGTGCAACGTTGGAAACATATATGTTGTCCAGTGTGGTAGCCACTAGCCACGTGTGGCTCTTGAGCACTTGGAGTGGCTAGATCGACCAAGGAACTTAATTTGTAATCTTATTTAATTTTAATTAATTTAAATCTGAATGGCCATATGTGGCCAGTGCCTGCTGTATTGAAGAGGGAAGCTCTATAGTACTTTGTGAAAAATTCTCAGAGTTCACGTACAGATTCAAGGGTTATTTTAAGGACGCCCTGGATTCAGGAAGTAAATTGGTATCATCACTTGAGGCATCTGAAACACAAAACAGAATCCATCTGAGTTTATGAATTATTTTTATTTATATGAAATGTTAACTCACTTTTTAAAATTATTCTATTTTGCTTAGCTTCATTAAATATTACATGATAGGGACCAAACTAGGGAAGCAATATTTGT
>NW_025793601.1:4931-6092 GCF_021613505.1 Equus quagga | reverse complement strand
TAAGCTCATGCTAATAGGTAATTTCTTTGGTTCTACAGAGCACAACAACAAACAGGCGCATTCCAGTACCGGGAAGGTGCTATTCAGTAGTACAGGACTCCAGGGGGCGGCTCAGGAAAGCAGAGGTCAGTGTCATCTCTTGTTCCATTGGTGCGCCATTTGACCCTGTGAAGCGATCATTTCCTCAATTGCACCCTAGTGTGAGTGTTAATTCAGCTTCCAGAGATTTCTGATTTAACGTCAGGGAGTAGATTTTACCCTATGAAACCTCGGTCTACAAATTTTATTTCCTTTCAATGTCTAGATTAAGAAATCACAGCTTTCAAAGTGCAACCGCAAATTAATAGACGGAGTCGTCGTCAACCGTGAATCGGCTGACCAAACTGCATATGTGTGAAGTTTTTTTTCAGATGCTAAGAATCCTTTGACTCAGTTTCTGGGAAACTAGAAGCAAGGTTTGGTGATCAATTTCAGTATTAACTATCTCAGGAGGCTAGTTATGTCTGCTTCTTTATTCATTTTAATTTCATTGGTCTTCTTTCATTTTTATTGCCCTGTTTCATAACGTGGTTGGTTTTGTAAGCTGTAGCTGGTAGTTGCAAATTTCTCCTCTCCACACTTAGAAGTGCAGAAAAAATGCATTTCTTTTGTGACTTTACTGACTAATAATATCCCATATGAGGCTCACATTTTGCATGAGATAAAGGGAATTTATTCAGTCCAATGTGGAAAGTTTAATAGTCCCTTTAAGTAGAAGTAGATTCTGAGGTCCTCATTTTTTCTGATTTTCACACCTCCTCTATTTTTCTCCTTTCCCAGAAGCTACTGGGTGTGTAAGTGAGTGTGGCTTACATGGCCTCAAGTGGAGGTAATGCTTGTGAAGTCATGGGTTCGGGTTATACATGCTCTTTCTGTAGGAGGAGAGCAGCTGTCGAGGGGCTGAGAGGGCTGCTCTTTGGGCTGGTGAGTGTGCTGATGGGTGACAGGTCCCATCTGTTGGAAGAGAATGCCCTTCTCTGCTCTCGATTGCCGTGAAAGCGATTTTCCCAAAGCACGTGCTGTGGTCACTTGCCTCCCCCGCCCCATTCCCTCCTGCAGAGGTGGAGCGAGGGGCCTGGCTGGAAGGCAGCAGGTTTCTTCATTGGAGAGAATTTAGGCAAC
>NW_025793601.1:3296-4767 GCF_021613505.1 Equus quagga | reverse complement strand
CTTTGATGTATCTGCACCACTACTGAAAGGGATGTGTCAACCTCCATCTTTACTCTTCCATTGTATTTCTCAGACTCTAGATCCTGGATGGGTGGGTGGGGTTAGGAAGAGGGATGCCACTAAGATACTCCCGACATACTGCAGTGTCCTTCTCAAAAATATGAAGAAATAAAAAGACTTTGGAAAGACTTTTGGGAAGTTAGAAAGATGAATTACTTGACCTTAACTTTAACACTTTCTTTCTTCCTTCTTTCTGTCCTCTTGCTTCATTTTTCTTTTTTTCATTTCGGTTAATGCCCAATTTAGATTATTTGCTCAGGCTTTGGCCAATGGAAGGACTGTATCCCTGTTGCATTTCTCAGACAGATCTGAGGGCCACTGGTAGGTCTTTGGCTTTGGGATGGTAAGCTTTGACCTTTGTCAGGGGTCAGGACAGGACTGATCCGGAAATGCGGTGCTCATCTCCCTTTGCATCCTTCCGTTGACTTCACTGACACTCTCTCCCCACCATTACATGCAGATTTTGCTTGTGAATCTTAGAGAATCAGATGGCAGCTTTACAGAGATGAATGAACTTTGTTCATGAACAAAAGAAAATGAGACCCCTGCTGTGTTGGTATCAATCTCATCTTGGATAGAGGAGCAGGAAACTTGAAAAATCGTCACAGATTCAAAGCCCAACAGAAGAAAAAGATCCTTAAAGAAAGTTGTGTCCAAGATACTTTACTCCTCAGAATTAGACTGGCACGAAACAAGAATGCCCACATTTGTGAATGCCATGAAAGTATTTTGCATGTTGTTCTCATCTGTTTTGTGGGGGTGTTGTAATACTTACCTGACAGAGTTGTTTCTGACATTGAGTGAAACCATATCGCAGAGAAGAATCATTTCAGCATGTGTGACTCACTCTTGTGCCTCTACAATAGGACAGATCACCGCCTGTCATTGTGTGATTGTGAGCATAGCGATTGAAACAAGGATTGTTAAGTTCACGAATGCCAGGAACTTGATGTATTTATAGGACCCTGTAGCATATTCTTTTGTAAAGCAAGCAATTCTTTTGTAATTTTAAGAGGCAATTCCTGAATTTTTTTATTTTTATGGTTTAGGTAGTTTACTGCATTTCAGTTTTCTTAAAAAAATGGCACCTATCTTCATTTTGCCTTTCCCAGTAATGAGTATGGATGTGCTATATTCTGTTGGGTTTAAGGAAGCACAGGCATTTTTAGAGAAACTCTGCCATACTGGGCTTATTTCAATGAGAGAGAAAATTCAGTTTAGCAAATCATTGTCTGTTTTGCAATAGATGATGGAAATGGCAGTGAGAAATGGACTGTCAGATTGGTGCTGGTCTGATGTGTCTTCCCAGCTACTATGTAAGCATTAATGAGCAGAGTGCAAAAACGAAGTTATTTTGAGGTGCAGCGCATGGTTACTTTAGAATAATATAGCCATCTACATTCAGGCTCAG
>NW_025793601.1:886-3237 GCF_021613505.1 Equus quagga | reverse complement strand
GAGTCACTCGAATTAAAATTCTGCAACGTGACACAATGGGAGAAATGATGAATTACCCGTTTCAGATCTGTTCCTCTACTGCCATTTCATCAAATGTCCAGATGAATAATTAGTAATCATAACTTCACCTTGCAAGTATTTATTGAGCACCTATAGGTGCTTGGGACTGTGAAGGATACAAAAGCTTTCAGCAAGGTCTTTACCTCATGGACTGCAGCTGATAGGAAAGGACATGCTCGCAAGAACAGTTAAGGAATGACAAAAGAGTTTAAAATTAACTGTCCAAGAAATTGGTAGAAACAATAGTTTCTTTAAAGAGTTCAAAGGAAGTAGAGATTGCTGTGGGTTTAGGAAGCTGAAGAAAACTGGGCTGTGAAGAATGGTAAGACAGTAGAGGTCAGGACGTGAGGATTAAATTCAGAGCAGGGGGAAGACAGAAGGGGTAAAGGGCAGGTGTAGGGCTACAGTAGGCTGATTAGCTTGGCGGGTGAAGAAAGTCTACGGGGCAGAGTCCTGATTGTGAGGTAAGACTGAGCCAGAGAGTAATGGGCAACTTTCACAAGTTCCTGAAAGCTAAATGGAGGATTTTTGCTTCCTTCTGTAGGCAGGTGTGAACCACTGGAGAAAGCCACTAGCCTTGTAGACAGCCATTGTGGTTTTTGGGATGTGCGTGGGCATGAGTGAGTGTATGCAGAGCTGTTCAAGATATTCACTGAGGAACAAGAGGTGGAGTGCTCTATTGTGGGGGGCAATTCTGGATTAAGTTTCTAGGAGATGCTCTTTCAGACCAAGGAGTGGGGATAGCAGTGACTGGCAAAAGAAAGCCAGCAAGGTGGTTTACTCACTATGGAGCGTCTTCCTAAGGTAAAGAGAAACCTCCATGGATGACTTTGGTTCTTTGCCAAGAAAGAAAATCTAAAGACCCAGTCATATGAGGAGTGTTCTTGTGGTTGCAACCTAACTTATGTGGCCAGTTTCTCCACTGGCTTTTTACTGAATTGCAATCATCTTGAGGTTGCCTATCTCCAGCCCAAGAAAGACAATCGGCATAGAAAAGGTTAAGAAGGGAGCTTTCTTTGGAACTTCAAACAGTTACCAAGCCAGTAGGCTTAATATACACTTTTATAATCTCATTTTCTTCATAAACCTAAAATAACTCCTTAATTCCAACTTTACTCTTGGTAAGTCCCTTTATGGATCAGAACCCACTTTGTCTGTCTACCTGTCTGTCTGTCTATCTACCTATCTTTCTGTATACCATCTCATCGAGTTTCCAGTATTATAGATTTCTATTCTTTATTTTAGTTGGGCTAGTCTCCACACTAAATTCTATGACACCATAACTGTTCCTGTTTCCATGGACCCATCGTTGTTTCCTTAGCCTGGAAAGTGCCCAATTTTAAACTTGGATTCAAATCCTACTCATTCTCCAAAAATCCATCTGAACCCCCACCTGCTCCATGAATTTTTCTGTCTCAATTTGAACCTGGAATGATATCTATTTTCTCTGGATCTTTAAAGGACTTGAAAAACATAGAGTATAGGATTAGAAAGGACCAAACCATTAGAATGCAGAAGACTCTAGAACATACTGAGTTATAGACTTTGTAATTGTACTTCTAGATCTATTTTAAAAGGATCAAGACTACTAACTTGCAGGGGTCCAGCCTCTGTTTAACATATGTCTAGTGGCAGGGAAATGTCAGCCCCTTCCTTTTGTCTCAGAGGGGTTTTTCTTGTCTTCCTATTAGACTATAGGGGCAAGGCAGAGAATATGCTTATATGTCTTTACATTGGGTGATGCATCACAAATTTATTGAGCAGCAACTGTCTTTCAGGAATGGTACCAACCACTGGAAATTCTAAGATAAAAAAACATAGTCCCTTACTACAAGGTGCTCATAATGTACTGCGAAAGTGAGCCTGGTCCGTAATAGGTGATCAATAAACGTTTGTTGAAAAAGCAAGAAGAGGCAAGAAATCCCACTGTTATGACTGACTCTTTAGAATACGGTCTCCTGGGTTAGGCTGCTTGGCTTTAATTCTTGGCTCTGACATTAGCTGTTTACTAAACTGTCTCAGTTGCCTCATTATAAAATACAATATTAGATGTGAATGAGACAACGTATATAAAGTACTTTATACAGTGTCTGACTCATAGGCTCGCCATAAACATGATGATGATGATGACAATAATGAATTTGACTTATTGGATAGTGGCACGTGCAAAATGCTGTGGGAACACAGAAGAGGGGCATTCCACTCAGACCAGTGCGCAGCAGGGCGAGAGGGGGTGGCTGGTCAGAAAGAGACTGACCAGTGCACAGGGGGTGAGAGGGACTGACCAGTAC
>NW_025793601.1:0-876 GCF_021613505.1 Equus quagga | reverse complement strand
TGAGAGGGGCTGACCAGTACACAGGAGGTGAGGCAGACTGGTCAGTATACAGGAGGTGAGGCGGACTGGTTAGTGAAGAGGTCTCTGAAGGGCAATGAGCTGTGCTGAACTTAGAGGAAAATGTCCTATAGTGATTGAGCAAAAATAGATTCGACCTTTGCAAACTGGAGGGTGGTAATGTTCTTGAGCTCCATCAGAGATGTCATTGGTAATACGACATTACTCTAAGAATTCCAGGGCAAGCACCTTCTGGAAATCGAAATAGTTACCGTGTATTAGCTCTGTGTTCAGTGTTTTTGTAAGAAATGTCTGAGAATATGTATAAATAAGAAGGATGAACAGTTCGGAAAAATGCTGGGCGACAGATCAATTGCTCACCAGCACCTGCACTTCTAAGATGCTATTAAATGCAGAGTCTTAGTGCTGTTGTCTATACTGAGCTCCTGCGCTTACCGGGAAAAAAATACCCTCAGAAGAAAAAGCCTAGACGACCAGATGGAGGATTTTCTATTTTCTTTAATCACATGTGGAGTTTTACTGTTGATTTCACTTTCAACCACTGGGGTAGAAGTTGCTATTTCTACACTTTTCTGGGCAGTGTTAAATACTCTCTTTTCTGGATACCTCATTTGCTGGCTGTCACACAAAGCATTTTTGAAACGAATACACAGTTTTATAAGTTGTAGCTTTTGAAGGTCAAAAATGGATAATTGTTATTTTAGTAAAGGCATAGAGTGCTGTCCAGCCACATTAATGTATGCCCTGTTAAAATTGATACTCAAACTCTTTAAAAGTATCTTAGAACAATGTGCACAGTGTGATCCCATTTTTGTAACATAATGTATGCATAAACAAATATTTTAATGTATGTATGTA
>NW_025793600.1:0-7494 GCF_021613505.1 Equus quagga | reverse complement strand
AACTCTTTCTGGTTCAGTCTGTGAAAGGAAACCACAAGGCCCAGAGCTGCTCCTGAGCTCAGCTCTGCCCTCTGAGAGGTAGAATTGTCTTATCCGGTGTGATCAGAAAGGACTGAAATTGCCCTCCGCCCAAACACACATCTGCAGCCCCCTGTCCTTGAGCGAGCGTTCCTCTCTTGTGAGTAAAGATTTTCCTCCAGGTCAAGGGTTAGGCAGAGAAAACAACACACAGGGAGAGACTGAGAAGGAGGGCAAAGGGGCCGAACACAGATCCAGGTAGTTCAAGGGAAGACCTGAGGATATGAGTCCTTGAACACCAGCTATTGGCTGCAAGGTTCATTTGGTGCAGTCTGTGAGCCATGGCTCTCACGTGGGCAGGATGTTATAAAGGAGATAAGGTCCACAGGGCTAATTTGCTACCAGATCCTGGGTTTGAACACCACCCACTAAATTGTAGAGATGGCTCTGTTTGCTCTATTTCTGACTCGCCCTCTCCCTCCTGCCCCCAAACCCTCCCAAACGCGTTTTCAGTTACCGGGAGTTCATCAGAGACCACATTTGGCCAAAACACATCCTCTATCTGCTCAGCGGGGTGTTTGAATCAGGCAGTTTCCATTCCTGTTGGGCCACGGACCAGCTGTGTGCCCTTAGGCAACTGTGGCCCTGATTTCCTTCCCCTTAAAACTGCAAAAATTTAAACTGCTCATAGGGTTGTCAGAATTAAATGAAAAACTGCATGGAAAACGTGTAGCCCCTGTGCCTAGCACAGTTTACACGACTTTGCCTGCATCAGAATCACCTGAAGGGCTTGTGGAATGTCCCTGGAGGTTCTGAAGCAGTAGGATTTGGGCAGAACCTGAAAAACTGGACTTCTAATCGGTTCCCTGGCAATGCTAATGCTGCTGGCCCCAGGACCTTACTAGGACATTGTTGTCATTTACGTTATTGTAGTGGGGTCACTGTCGTGTCTGGGGGTTCCAGCTGTGGAATTGGAACCCTGCAGCCAACTATAAATGTAAGTAGGAGTTTTACCTCTGAGGCCCCCAGCTTCCTGCCTTTGCTCTCTACACAGGACATTTAGGTTGTTTCCTGGCTGCCCAAGCGCCCCTGCACTTTGTTTCTTCTAGGTCCATCTTACAACAGAGGGTCCTTATGCTAACTTTCTCACCAAAAACCTTCAATTTCAGATGTGCTTTGTCTAGCCCCTTTATCTGATGTAATCAGAGGTGAAAGACCCCCAGACAATGCCTTAGCCCGATGGTTCTCAACCTTGACCATGCATCAGACTCACTTGGAGGGTTTGTTCAAACACAGATTACTGGACTCCACTGCCATAGTTTCTGATTCAGTAGGTTTGGGATGCAGCCCAAGGCTTTGCATTTCTAACAAGTTTCCCATTCATGCTGACGCCGCTGGGCCACACTTTGAGAACCACCGATCTAGTACACAGTAAGTCTGCAAAATAGCTAATGTTACTAGTTTCTATGCCTTCAAGGAGCATCAGAGTAAGTGGACTATTTACATAAACTCCAAGCAGAGTCTCAAGTCTCTGACGTACCTGTCACGTGCCAGAGGATGCTGTCTGGAAAAAAGGAAGAAACCCATCTGGCTTCATCTCTACAGGTGTCTTCATTCATTGCTGAGAAGACAAAACCAAAACACATGGGCAAATGGAGTCCAAGAGGTGGTGGTTATTGACAGGCAGAGGAGGATGGATCCATGGTCTCAAGTGTCCTGGGGAGATCATGGAGGAAGTTTCCACTCAAGGATGGGGCATGTGGCTACGTGGAGAGCTTTGGGGACAGACAAATAGACAGGTGGAGGAAACAGCATGACTGACGGCTTGAAGGTAGAAGTCGGTGTTACATGGGTGGGAAGATGAAACAGGTGAAGTGCCTGGAGCAGACACGTCTACCACTTATTTAATGACTTCTGGCCAAGCCCGTGTTGCATTTCTTCTTCTCATTTAGTGCTTACAGCAATACTGCGAAGGAGAGATTATCTCCATTTCTAAATAAGTAAAAATAAGATTCAGAAAGATGCTTAACTTGACCAACGTTACTCAGAGAACAAGTGTGGGGCCAGCAACTGGAATCTAACTTTGAGGACCCCGAGCCTATTGCTGTGTTTCTTATCATGTAGCAAACTAGAAGGAGATGGGGCTGTGAAGAAAGTTTGCAGCCTGATGTAACTCTGTGAATTCCAGGCTAGGACGTGTGAATTGTGTCCTAAAGTGATGGTCTCTTGAGCAACAGACACAGGATAAATCTGAGTTACATAATCTTGGTCTGGTAAAGGAAGATTGAATTAAAGAAGTGAAACTGGGACAAGAGGGAAGTTTCCTTCTCTACATAAACGCCCCCTTCTCTCCTCTCTCTGACCCCCGAAACCATATGTCTGACTTAGGGCTCTTCGTCTGTGTCCCTGTCCTCCCCTTCATTTCCTTTCTCTCTTTCTCACACAATGTCCTAACAACCCTGGTCCCAGCGCCTTGCCCTGATAAATCAGGGAGCTGAAGTAGCCACCTTACTGGAGCATTCTTCCCTCAGTCCTGGCTTGGGGTCCTGACAGATCCCAGAACTGATGAGTCCTAAAGCTCATTGAGTAGAGCAGAGGCACTGGCTTTTCTGGAAACGCCACTCGAGAGTCTGCCAAGCTGCTCCTCAGAGATGGCTCCAGCCAAAGTATACTCATGTGCAGACAGACAGACAGACAGACACACACACACACACACACCCCGTGGTGGCCAGCCCCCAGCCCATTCCCAGCTTCTCCTACTTTCAGGTCTCTTCTGAGATTAGCACCTATTTAGGGATTTGCTTCCTCTATGGAGGAATTTGCCTCACACGTTAATTTAATCTGGAGATTAAGCAATGAGCTCCTCTCCTGAGAAATGGAGGAAATTTCAGGGTGCAGGCGGACCGTTAGGCTAGGGTGGTCAGAGATGGTTCCAGGCCCCCGTAAGTATAACTCACTGGCCATGAGACATTCTCACACAAAGACAGGAATTTGAATTCCTACCAAGAGAATTGTGTTGATGTTAAAGGGGAAGTTGGAAGTATCGGAAGCGTTGGAAGTATTAACTCCAACAGCCCTTGTTCTACTGCATTAAGGTATATTGTTGTTGTTGTTAATGCTGCGTAGTTGATTCCAGCTCCTAGCGCCCCTGTGGACAGCAGAGCAGAGCCCTGCCCAGTCTTTTTGCACCATCCTCCCCCTTCCAGCACTATATCAGACCACACTCTGCTGCTGTTCAAAGGTTTAATGGCCAGTTTTCTCGGAAGTGGGTGGCCAGGTCCTTCTTCCTAGTCTGTCTTAGTCTGAAAGCTCCACTGAAACCTGTCCACCACGGGTGACCCTGCTGGTATTTGAAATACCAGTGGCACAGCTTTCAGCATCACAGCAACACACAGCTCCCACAGGATGGCAAGAGACAGACGGGTGGTGTGGCTCCCCGACCAGGAAATGAACCTGGGCCACGGCAGTGACAGTGCCGGATTTAACCTCTAGAGCACCAATTGAAATATGTGGGGACTTTTTAAATTTTTTTAGCCTTCCCTTGAAATCATCTCTACCCCTTCCCATTAGTATCTGAGTTCTCACCCTCTTTGCGTGTTACCATACCTAGTACCAGTCATGACCATCTTAGTGACATTATGACACTTCCGTTAGCACAGTGGTGCTGGCTTCCTGTGAGCCCATCAGTTTTGGACTTTCCTATTGTCACCCCAGCACAAGTGCTCCCACTAATATACAGGCAGAGCAGAAACTCTATGGGTCTGAGGGCAGAAGCTGAAGGTTGTGGACATGATGCTGCCACTGTGTTTTACGGCCTTAGACGAGACTCATAAAGCCTCCAAGTGTCACTCATTTTATGGACAAAATGAAAGTTGTGGCAGGCGATCTAAGGTCTCTTCCCACCTGGCCTTAGGGCTCCCCAATACTTCTGGCCTTCCCCAGTGAGCACGAGAGCCCTGCCCACCCATTAGTGCAAGCCCAGGCCCCCCAACCCGGCAAGGCTCACGCAGGTCTCCGAAGCTGGTTGGAAGGCGGTTCTAACTCTGCCGGGCTGGTTCAGAGGATGAGCGATCCCTAATGCAAGATCATCAGTGGGGGCCAGACCAGGGGAGGGGCAGTGCCAAATCTGGGAGGCTTGGAGTCAAGAGCCCTGTCAGGGCAATATCAATAAGCATCCTCTGGTCCTGGAGTTTTGACTCCTAGGTTCAAAAGAAAAGCTGAGTTGGAGACAATTAAGGGTAAATTAAGTCAGCTTTATGCACCTCATGGCACAAAATATCCCGGAGGCAGTGTGTACACGGCCCCTTCCTGGTATTCCGAGCCCTTTTCTCCCTCGCCACAACCAGGCTATACACTTGAATAGCCCCGAGTTCTTACTTGTCCCTCAGTGTCAGTGGAGCTCATGCTGCTCAGAGAGCCAGCAGGAATAGGAGGGTCAGCGCCAGCAGGGCGCCACCCCAGGGGCTCACCGCCAGGCCTGAGCATGTCCCTGCTGTCCTCAGTTCTCCCTCCAATCGAACATCTCCTCCGCTCACGTTCTCCATCACTCACCGAAGTCTGTGCCCCTTTCTTAGATATTGTCGAAAGTTCAGAAACAACAGAAGTAAAACCAATGAATCACCTAAGTAGTAATTAATAAAAGTTTATTGTGCACACAGCAAAAAGACAGTTTGCAAACCCACATCATGCAAACCAAACCCGGAGTGAGGCTCTGGGCTATGTTGTTACAATGGGGCATGTTAGTGGGCGGGCGGGGACTGTTTGTCAGTCTCCATTTGTCTGACGTCAACTATAGGATATGAGTTTTTGTTCATGTGCATCTCAGCTTGCCGGCAGGAAGTCGGTGCTCCACAGCTGATGTTGGACTATTTCCCAGAACTGGCTCAAATTATGAGAAGGCTGTTGGTTGTGGCCTTCCCTGGGGGCATGGCAACACTGCCTCCTGTCTCCGCCACGGTCATCCCGGTCTCACCTCCTCCACCTTTCCTTTCCCCATCACATAATGTTGTGGTCACTTCACAGGATAGAGTTGAAGGTTGGACCCCCGGACCCCTACCCTGTACGAGGATGGCGCTCAGAACCCGGTACAGGCACAGGCTGGGACGAGGAGAGACCTCACCATGCTCATCTTGCTGGCCTGTGCCCCGCCTCCTCCGAAGACCCCCTCAGCCTGGTGCTGGCCTGAGGGGAAGCAGGAGCCTTTTCCTCTGAGTCTCCAGAACACGCCAGAGCCTCATTCAGAGCAGGCCCAGCAATGAGCATTTTTTACCCTCGTGAGCAAGCAAAATGACCGTTTAGTTGGAAACCACTTTTCTGCCCTTACTTTGCCTTTCACCTGGGCTGAAGGTGTGGGCTGGAATGGGCTGAACTCAGGTTGCGGGCGAGCATGCTGAGTGGGTGGGCACAGTTTGGTGAACGTGCACCAGCAACTGTTCGTGTGGGAGCTGGGGGGGGTCTGCCCGGCAGGTTTCCGGGAGATTACTGCCCATTGGAGGTCTGGAAATAACCATTTCTTTGGTATGTGGTGGTTTTTCTTCTTATTTTTCTTTAACCACTTAAAAATTTTAATTGCTCTCTCCATGTCCTATGAAATGACACAGTGTGAAAGTGAGCAAATAGTGAAAATATAGCAAAACCGGACAAATGCCACTGGAAGACCAGAAAATGAAATCCTTGATAGTCCAGGGGGCTGGTTGCACATTTTCCCCACCCCACATGTCGCTGCTCGGTGCTCATCTCTGCACGTCAAGACTGACTGGAGGCGGTGATGCCCGTTTAAGGTCTCCTTGGGGCATGCAGGCAGGATGGCTCTCCTGTCACTCAGCACAGATCCAACCTGACCTCCTCCTGTGCGCTCGCTCTCTCAAGCCCGGTCCTCCCTCCCGCTCGGAGCCTGTGCCCCGTTCCTGCAACCAGGTCTCAGCGTCTGAGTCAATAATTTCATGTGTGCTAACCTGGGGGTTTCAGAGAGTCACAATTAATAAAACCCTAAATGGGTGACGGCCTAGGAGTTAGAATGTCAGCACTGCAGCGGATTTGTAGAGGAGATGCTTTTGGGGGTGGAGGGGGCAGATTAAGAAATGTGGCTCGGAAATCCCGCATAAATTCCTCTGCTGTGGGGATACTCCAGATGACTCACTGTTGCACTGAGATCAGAATTATAAACTAGTAAAAGGGGAAAGCGCGTTGGCATCCATCGAGTTCAGGCTCCCACATAAGCCTGACCTCTTCTTACACGTGGTTACAATCATCAAGCTTTGTAAGCTCTCTGATCAAACTCTAGTCTTCTCTCGCTGATGGCGCCCTCCTCCGTTTTGGAACACCTCATTTAGGTTTTCCTTTATGGTGAAGAAATCCTGAAATATGTACCCATTTGTCTGTTGTCTGCTTTGCAGATCAACAGACAGCAAATTTCTTCTGATTTGCATAATTGTCAGGTATCTTCTTGAAACTTCTATCCAGTTCCTTCGCTATTTCCTGGATAATGATTTCATACACTTCTTTAATATTCTTCGCTGCACTCCCCTGAACACTCTGAATGGTCCACACCTTCCAGAACCTGGTCCCTGAAAGTGGTTATGTGTTTCTCTGTGTTGTCTAGTCAACTCGGAGAGAGTTGGGAGCATGATTTCCTGCCGAGTCCCAACTTCTGTGAATATAGCCTGAGTGCACGGGGCTTATTTTGAGTGACAGCTTTTTGGCATCATTGATTCATATTGAGTTTTAGCTCACCTGAAAGCACTGGATTATTTTCTACTGAAATGATTCTATTTAGAACCCCTCAAGTCTGCTTTTTAAATTTATTTTTGGAAGAACTATCACTTAAGAATTTTCAAAATAATTATCCAGCTGGTTTTAGTACAAGATTCTAGCTTGTCAATGTCATTTTGTTTCCTGGCCTGAGGATGTCTCATTGCAGATATTATTTAGAATAACAGTTTTTGTTTTTTCCTGGAGAATTAAGGAGAACATATGAAAAACAGAAGTCTGGATTATGTATGAACTTCATCGCTAACTGTGTGACCTTAATACCTCACTCGAGCCTCAGTTTCCTAATATTTTAACAGAAGTTATACTGTGTATTTGTACCATTTCACAGGGATCTTGGAAGAAGAATGCAAACAAAGTAAAGAAGACAATTTCCCAAAATATAAATTGCTTCATGGAGGAGGAGAAGTAGGAAGATGATGAAGATGAGGATGAGGACACTGTTGATTTTCATCACCATCTTGGGCAACATGGTAACTTGTGGATTCCAGATCCCAGAGAAAGCAATCTAAGTGACAAGGAATTTTATATAATTACAGACATATTTAGGAAATAGAATACCATCGACCATGGGATAGGACATTGTAGAATGTGTCCTGTGGCTTTGTAGTGAGAACTCTCACATCTTAGCCTGTGACCAGGAACAGCCCTTGGGGGAACACTCTAGAACATCCAGTTTATCTTTTCATCCTCCTTTCTCTGCTTCTG
>NW_025793599.1:0-24672 GCF_021613505.1 Equus quagga | reverse complement strand
TTCAACTAAATAGCAACAACAGAGAGATATCTGGAAAATTCCAAATACTTGGAATTAAGACACCCACTTCATGAATCACAGAGGATGCCATAAGAGAAATTGAGAAGTATTTTTAATGGAATAAAGTGAATAAAAATAGAATAAAAATGAAAACAGAGCATCGCAAAAATCGTGAAATGCAGCTAAAGCATTTCTCAGATGCACATTTATGAATTTTATTTTTATATTGGGAAAAAAAGTTCTCAAATCAATGATCTAAACTACATTAATAAGTAAAAGAAGAGAAAACAAAACTCAAAGCAAACAGAAAGAAGCAAATAATAAAGAGCATCAATAAATAAAATTTAAAATAAAAGATGCAACCACAACAAAATCCCAATAGATATAATTGATGAAACAAAACGTGGCTCTCTGAAGAGATTAAAAATGAAGTTGAGAGACCTGGGGCCAGCCGGGTGGTGTAGCGGTTAAGTTCACCTGCTCTGCTTCAGCGCCTGGGGTCTGTGGGTTCAGATCCTGGGTGTGGCCCTGCACACCACTCATCAAGCTGTGCTGTGGAGGCGTCCCACATAGAAAGTAGAGGAAGGTTGGTACAGATGTCAGCTCAGGGGCAATCTTCCCTCAAAAGAACAAAAACACAACAAAAAATTGACCAACCTCCATCAAGGCCGATGATGAAAAAAGGGCAAAGACATTAATGATTAATATCAGGATGAAAAAAGACACAAGTATGAATCCTACAGATGTTATAAAGATAGTAAGGGAATATTCTGAACAACTTTATGCCAAGAAATTCAATAACTTAGATGAGGTAGACGAATTTTTTGAAGGAAACACATTAGCAAAACTTGGTCAAAAGAAATTGAAAACTCAAACAGCCTGTATCGACTCTAGAAACTTAATCCATAATTTAAAAGCCTTCCCAAAAGAAGACTCCAGGCAAATGGCTTTGCTGGTGAGTTCTATCCAACATTTAAAAAAGAGGTAATACCAGTGTTACATAAATTCTTTCAGAAGATAAATGAGGAGAGAACCGTTAACTGCTTTTATGGGGCTTGTATTTGTCCTGATCCCTGAAGCAAAGACATGACAAGATCAACTCCTGTCATGAAAATAGATGCAAAAATCCATAACGAAAATTAGCAAGTCATATCCAGCAATGTCTACACAGGCTGATACGTCATGACCAAGTAAGGTTGAACCCAAGAATACAAGGTTGGTTTAACATATGAAAATCGATCAATGTAATTTACCTTATTTGTGAAATAAAGGATAAAAACAAATGATCATATTGTATGCAGAAAAAAATCTGAAAAAAATCATAGCTCTTTAGTGGTAAAAACTCTCAGGAAGCTAGGAATAAAGAGAACATGTTTAACCTGATTGGGGACATTTCCAAAACCCTGAAGCTAGCATCACACTCGGTGGTAGAAAGCTGTTCCAAGATCAGAAAGGGGAGTAGGATGTCTGCCCTCAGCTCTTCTATTTAGCGGGTGCCAGGGGACCTCGCCAGTGTAGTAGGGCAAGCAAAAGAAACGAAAGGCGTTCAGGCTGGAAAGATGCAGCTGTCTGCATTTGCAGATGGTATATTTCTGTGTGCAGATCCCTAAGGAACCTACAAAGTAACTACTAGAAAGAATAAGTGAATTTATCAATATTGCGGGATATAAGGTCAATATGCAAAGACACACTGGCATTTGTATAGTGAAGTTAACGACAAGCACTCCATTTACCATAGTAACATATGAAATACTTATGAAGAAGTTGAACAAAAGTTGTATAAGATGGATACACCAAAAACCTCAAATATTACAAAGCAAAATTTAAAGGCTGGAGTAAATGGAGCCCTATCCATGTTCACGGTTGGGGAGATTTAATATTGGTAACGTGGCTCTTCTCCCCAAATGGATTCATTTAAAGAGTCAATGCAACACCAGTCAAATTCTTTTCTTTTTTTTACTATCTTATCCATTTTTAAAAAATTTGAGGTCCTAATAGTTTACATGATTGTGAAATTTCACTTGTAATTAATTCTTGTCTGTCACCTCATAGGTGCTCCCCTCCACCCTCTGTGCCTACCTCCCACCCCATTCCCCTGGTAACCACTGAACTGTTTTCTTTGTCCATGTTCTTATTTTTATTCCACACATGAGTGAAATCATCTTGTCTTTGTCTTTCTCAGTCTGGCTTATTTCGCTAAGTGTAATTTCCTCCAGGGCTTTCCATGTTTTTGCAAATGGGATGAATTTGTCTTTTTTTCTGGCTGAGTAGTATTCCATCGTATACATATACCACATCTTCTTTATCCAATCATTGGTCGATGGGCACTTGAATAGTTTCCATGTCTTGGCTATTGTGAATAGTGCTGCAGTGAACATAGGGGTGCATATGTTACTTTGGATTGTTGATTTCAAGTTGTTTGGGTAGATACCCAGTAGGGGGATAGCTGGGTCATATGGTATTTGTATTTTTAGTTTTTTGAAGACTCTCCATACTGTTTTCCATAGTGGCTGCACCAGTTTTCATTCCACCAGCAGTGTGTGAGGGTTCCCTTCTCTCCACACCTTCTCCAACATTTGTTATTTTTAGTCTTGTGATTACAACCATTTTAACTGGTGTAAGATGGCATCTTAGTGTAGTTTTGATTTGCATTTCCCTGATGATTACTGACATTGAAGATGTTTTCCTATGTTTATTGGCCACCTGCATATCTTTGGAAAAATGTTCATATCCTCTGCCCATTATTTAATTGGGCCGTTTGCTTTTTTGTTGTTCAGTTGTGTGAGTTCCTTATATATTATGGAGATTAACCCCTTATCGGATTTATGATTTGCAAAAGTTTTCTCTCAGTTGGTGGGTTGTCTTTTGGTTTTGATCCTAGTTTCCTTAGCCTTGCAGAAGCTCTTTAGTCTGATGAACTCCCACTTGTTTATTCTTTCTTTTGTTTCTCTTGTCTGAGAAGACATGGTATTCGAAAAGAACCTTTTAAGTTGGATGTCAAAGAGTGTTTTACCTATATTATCTTCCAGAAGTTTTATGATTTCAGGACTTATCTTCAAGTCTTTGATCCATTTTGAGTTTATTGTTGTGTATGGCATGAGATAATGGTCTACTTTCATTCTTTTGCAGGTGGCTGTCCAGTTTCCCAAGACCATTTGTTGAAGTGACTGTCTTTTCTCCATTGTATGTTCTTGGCACCTTCGTGGAAGATTAGCTGTCCATAGATGTGCGGTTTTATTTCTGGGCTTTCAGTTCTGTTCCATTGATCTGTGTGCCTATTTTTGTGCCAGTACCATGCTGTTTTGATCACTATGGGTTTGTAGTACATTTTGAAGTCAGGGAGTGTGATGCCTCCAGTTTTGTTCTTTCTTCTCAGTATGGCTTTAGCAATTCAGGGTCTTTGGTTGCCCCATATGAATTTTAGGATTCTTTGCTCTATTTCCTTGAAGAAGTCATTGGGATTCTGATTGGGATTGCACTGAATCTGTAGATTGCTTTGGGTTTTATGGACTTTTTAACTATGTTTATTCTTCCAATCCATGCGCATAGAATCTCTTTCCATCTCTTTATGCCATTATCTATTTCTTTCAATAATGTTTTATAGTTTTCATTGTATAAGTCCTTTGCTTCCTTAGTTAAATTTATTCCTAGGTACTTTATTCTTCTTTTTGAAATTGTAAATGGAATTGTATTATTGAGTTCTCTTTCTGTTAGTTCATTATTAGAGTACAGAAATGCAACTGATTTTTATAAGTTGATTTTGTACCCTGCAATGTTACTGTAGTTAATTATTTCTAATAGTTTTCTGATGGATTCTTTAGAGTTTTCTATATATAAAATCATGTCATCTGCAAACAGTGAGTTTCATGTCTTCACTCCTTATTTGGATTCCTTTTATTCCTTTCTGTTGCCTAATTGCTCTGGCCAAAACCTCTAGTACCATGTTGAATAAGAGTGATGATAGTGGGCATCCTTGTCTTCTTCCTGTTCTCAGAGGGATGGCATTCAGTTTTTCCCCATTGAGTATGATATTGGCTGTGGGTTTGTCATATATGGCCTTTATGATGTTGAGGTAGTTTCCTTTTATCTCCATTTTGTTAAGGGTTTTTATCATAAATAGCTGTTGGATCTTGTCAAATGCTTTCTCTGCATCTATTGAGATGATCATGTGGTTTTAGTTCTCATTTTGTGAATGCGGTGTGTCACATTGACTGATTTGTGGATGTTGAACCATCCCTTTATCCCTGAAATAATTCCCACTTGATCATGATGTATGATATTTTTGATGTATTGCTGAATTCGGGATGCCAATATTTTGTTGAGGATTTTTACATCTGTATTCATCGGCAATATTGGCCTGTAGTTTTCCTTTTTTGTGTTGTCCTTGTCAGGCTTTGGTATCAGAGTGATGTTGGCCTCGTAGAATGTGTTAGGAAGTGTTGCATCTTCCCTAGTGTTTTGGAATAGCTTGAGAAGGATAGGTATTGAATCTTCTCTGAATGTTTGGTAGAATTCCCCAGGGAAGCTGTCTGGTCCTGGGCTTTTCTTCTTTGGGAGGCTCTTGATTACTGTTTCAATCTCTTTACTTGTGATTGGTGTATTCGGATTCTCTATTTCTTTTTGATTCAGCTTTGCGAGCTTGTAAGAGTCTAAGAATTTATCCACTTCCTCTAGATTGTCCATTTTGTTGGCATATAGTTTTTCATAGTATTCTTGTATAATGTGTTCCATTTCTGTGGTATCCGTTATTTGTCCTCTTTCATCTCTAATTTTATTTATCTGAGCTTTCTCTCTTGTATTCTTGGTAAGACTGGTTAGGGTTTTGTCAATTTTATTTATCTTCCCAAAGAACCAGCTCTTTGTTTCATTGATCCTTTTTACTTCCTTTTTTTGTTTCAAGTGTATTAATTTCTGCTCTGATTTTTATTATTTCTCTCCTTCTGCTGACTTTGGGTTTTGTTTGTTCCTCTTTTTCTAATTCCACTAGGTGTATTTTGAGACTGATTATTTGGGTTTTATCTTGTTTGTTAAGGTCAGCCTGCATTGCGATGAGTTTCCCTTAATACGGCTTTTGCTGCATCCCATATGAGTTGGTGTGCTATGTTTTCATTTTCATTTGTCTCCAGGTATTTTTTGATTTCTCCTTTAATTTCTTCAGTGATCCATTGCTTGTTCAATAGCATGTTGTTTAGTCTCCACATCTTTGTCCTTTTCTCAGCTTTTTTCTTGTAATTAATCTCTATCTTTATAGTATTGTGATTGGAAAAGATGCCTGTTATTATTTCAATCTTCTTACATTTATTGAGGCTTGTCTTGTTTCCAGACATATGGTCTATCCTTGAGAATGTTTGGTGTGCACTTGAGAAGGATGTGTATTCTGCCGATTTTGGATGGAGTGTTGTATATATGTCTATTACGTCCATCTGGTCTAGCTTTTCATTTAATTCCACGGTTTCCTTGGTGATTTTCTGTCTGTATGATGTATCCATTGATGTGAGTGAAATGTTGAGGTCCCCTACTATTATTGTGTTATTATGAATGTCTTCTTTTAGGTTTGTTAATAGTTGCTTTAGGTACTTTGGTGCTCCTGTGTTGGTTGCATAGGTATTTATAAGTGCTATTTCTTCTTGATGGAATGTCCCTTTGATCAGTATACACTGCCCCCTTTGTCTCTCTTTACCTGTCTTATCTTGAAGTCTATTTTGTCTGATATAAGTATCGTGACACCTACTTTCTTTTATTTTCCATTAGCTTGGAGTATCCTCTTCCATTCTTCCCTCTGAGTCTGTGTTTGTCATTGGAGCTGCAATGTGTTTCCTGGAGGCAGCATATTGTTGTGTCTTGTTCCTTAATGCATCTTGCCACTCTGTTTCTGTTTGTTGGAGAATTCCATCCATTTACATTTAGGGTGATTATTGATATATGAGGGCTTAATGCTGCCATTTTATCACTCGTTTTCCGGTTCTCCTGCATTTCCTTTGTTTCTCGACCAGTGTATTTTGGTCTATCAATTGAGTTATGCAGTTTCTCATGTTGTGTTTCTTTGTTTTCTCCTTGTTTATTATTTGTGTGTATTCTGCTTTTTTCTTTAGGGGTTACCCTGAGGGTTGTATCCAAGATCTCGTGGATAAGATAGTCCCCTTTCTGATGACCTCTAAGTTCCTTAGAGTAAACGGATTCAGTCCCTTTCCTCTTCCCCTCCTAAGTTGTTTTTCTCACATCTTATTCCATCTTGTATTACGAGTTTCTGGTTAAAATGACAAGTTTATCTTTGTTTTTGAGCACCAATCAAATTCTTAATACGCCTTTTTGAAGGATTTGACAAGCTTCTTTTAAAAATCATATGAAAAGGCAAATGATCTAATATAGACAAAACAATTTAGGAACAAAGACAAAGTTGGAGGGCTAACATTACCTGATTTCAGGGAAATGTTATATAGACACAGTTTTATATTATTTATTATTTATGTTATCTATATTATGTTGATTATTTATACTATTATAAAGAGACAGTATGTATCTATAATTAATAGTGTACTATTGGCATAAAGATAGACATATAGGTCAATGTGATGGAAGAGAGAGTCCAGGAAAAGATCAATACTTTTACGGTGAATTGATTTTCAACCAAGGTGCCAAGGTAATTAATAAGATATGGTAGTCTTTTAACAAATAATCCCAGAATGGCTGTCTATCTGTATGGAAAAGAAATGAACCCAGCCCTGAGCTAACACGACACACACAAATCATCCTTTTACATGCAAAAGCTAAAACTATTAAAGTTCTAGAAGAAAATATTTATGACATTAGGATAGGTGAAGATTTCTAAAGTAGTCACAAAAAGCACGAATTATAAAAGAAAAAACCCAATAAAATCAACTTCACTAAGATTAAAAACTTTTGCTCTTTGAAAGACATAGTTACCAACATGGTAAGCCACAGTTTGAGAGGAAATTTTGCAAAACACATATCTGAAAAGGAGCTTATATCCAGAATATAAAATAAAGAACTCTAACAACTCAATAAGTTAAGCAACTCAATTCAAAATGGGCAAAGGATTTATAGGATCCTTCAGAAAACATGGTATATGATTGAGCAGCAAGCATACAGAAGGATGTTCAACATTACTAGTCATCAAATAATTGCACAAACTACAATGATATGCTGGGATGCACACATTGACAATACCAAGTGTTGGCAAGAATGTGGGGCAATTAGAGCTCTCCTACGTTGCTGGAGAGAATGAGAAATCATGCAGCCACGTTGGAAAACAAGATCTTACAAAGTTAAATATGTATGTACTCTATGACCCAACAGTTCCTCTTTTGGGGGTTTACCTGAGGCAGGGGCACCATCTGGCCACATAAAGACATGTGTGTGGACGTTCAAAGCATTATTCAAAATTTCTGAAACTAGAACCAAGTTAAATGTTTATGCACTGGCAAATGGATAGACAAATTGAAACATATCCACACAGTGAAATACTGTTCTCTGATGAAAATGAACAATACTGATAGACGCAGCACAGATGAATCTCAAAAACACTGTGTTAACTGAACACAGTCAGACCTAAAACACAGCATGAGTCCATACTGGAAGTTCTGACAATGACAAAACGGGGAAAAGAAAGCAGATCAGGGGTTTCCTGGGACCAGGGATGGGGGAAGGAACCAGCTGCAAAATGTCACAAACAAGCTTTTGAGTTTCTCTGTCTTGACTGTGGTGGTGGCTCCATGACGGCATACAATTACTAAACTTTAACTGACTGTGCCCTTAAAATGATGCATTTTATTCCATGGAAATAATACTTTGATTAAAGAAAATGAACCTAGTGATGGTTGCTTAAAAAAACAGCATTTATTTAGCTCCTTATTCCGCAGTTTGCAGTCTGGGCTGGCTTGTCCTGTGTCTGCTGTCTGTCATTTGGTGGTCTGCTGGGCTGGCCTTGTCTGGAACAGCTTGGGTCATTGACGTCTCTCTTGGCCAGTCCTCTTCTTCTCCCGAAGAAGAGAACTGTATGCAAGTCAGCCACATTGTTTTCAAGAGGACAAGGCCCGGTGCACAAGCACTTTTCATGCCTCCATTTGTGTCCCATTTGCTGCTGTTCCAGTGGCCATAATGAGCCACGTACATGGCCAAGCCCAGATCAGTGAGGACAGGGCACAGGGGGTGTGGACAATGGGGGCTCTGACCACATTATGTTACAGACAACCCCAGATGGCAAAAACACGGGAAACTTAGCCATCTCATTTCTGAAACTAGAAGAACTGTGACACCCATATCAGCCACAAACAGCTCGAGGAAAGAACATGGGAGAGAAATCCCATCACTAACACAGATGCAGACAGCTGAGGAGAACGTCAGCACAGCGAGTTCAGAAGGGGGCATCAGAAGCCATTGTGGGGCGAGCACTTTTCTCTTTCCAGTGGAGCCGGTCCCCTTAGCACAATGCTCCTGCCCCTCCACCCTTCACTTGCTCCATCTCAGGGAGTGTGCAATGACCTAAAGGATCTGCCAAATCTGGAAAAGGAACAGGGCTTGTGTATCCCAGCTCTTCTCTGTCCCTTCCTCCAGGGCTGAGCTAACCTCCACCATCCCTGTCCTCTTCTTCTCCAGGAGGGGGGCTTGTCCAGCCCCAGCACTGCCGGCGACTGGAGGACTGTCTGTTTAATTCTCGGGGTCAGAGTGAGGAAGCTTCCTTACCCACAGACATAATCCATGGCCTCCAGCCTAGAATTTAGAATTTGCAAGACCAGGCTTGGCCCTGCATGTGCCAATGCCGTTTGCTTATTTTTCAGTTGGTTCAAGCAGTGGCATGGGGAGCTGGTGCTGGGTATGAAGCCCCCACCACCACCCTGACACCCCAACAATTGTACGCAAGCAGGTCTGTCCAGGAATTCAAAGATGGTTCAACAACAGAAAGTCCCCTTGTGTATCAGTCAGGACAGCTTTGCTGTGTTGCAGTAACAAAGCTCCCAGATCTTGGTGGCTTGTGACACAAAGGTTTCTGTCTCATTCGTGCTTCGTCTTTGTTACTGGTTGGCTGGTGCCCTGCTCCACATGTCAGTCCAGGACCCAGGGTGATGGAGCAGCTATCATCTTGAAGATCACATTTGTCATGTGGAGGGTCCTGCCTGGTGTCTAAATCTTCTGAATAAATGGTCACCTGGCCCCTCACAGCTACGGGGACCAGGATGTGCCATATCACTATGTGAACAGGGTGGGAAGCTGGCAATACTGATTTCCACATCGACAGATTTAAGGAGAAAAACTTTGTGGTCTTAATAGATGCAGAAAAAGCATCTGATAAGTCACAGCTTGTCTTGATTTTTTTTGTTGAGGTGATGATAGTTCACGACATTGTGAAATATCAGTCGTACATTATTATTTGTCAGTCATCTTATGGGTGCGCCCCTACACCCTTTGTGCCCACCCCTTACCCCACATGCCCCTGGTAACCACTAACCTGTTCTGTTTGTCCATGTGTTTGTTTATCTTTCACATATGAGTGGAATCACATAGTTTGTCTTTCTCTATCTGGCTTATTTCACTTCACATAATACCCTCAAGGTCCATCCATGTTGTTGTGAATGGGATGATTTTGTCATTTTTTATGGCTGAGTTGTATTCCATTGTATATACACCATATCTTCTTTATCCAATCATCAGTGGATGGGCACTTAGTTTGCTTCCATGTCTTGGCTATTGTGAATAGTGCTGTCTTGAATATAGGGGTGCATGGGTCTCTCTGAATTGTTGATTTCAAATTCTTTGGATAGCTGCCCAGTAGTGGGATGGCTGGATCATAGGGTAGTTCTATTTTTAATTTTTTTGAGAAATCTCCATAGTGTTTTCCATGGTGGCTGCACGAGTTTGCATTCCCACCAGCAGTGTATGAGGGTTCCTTTTTGTCCCCAACCTCTCCAACATTTGTTATTTTTTGTCTTGGTGATCATAGCCATTCTGCTGGGTGTAAGGAGATGTCTTAGTGTAGTGGTGTTATGAGCTTCTGCAGCAGCCTGGAGCTTGTTTTCCCAGACTCGCAGCTGTGCCGCCGTGTGGTCCAGCTGGATCTCACTTGCTCCCTTGGGGCCACTGTGGGCCCATGGATTTTCCCACTGGATCAAGGAGCAATCACTCTGGGGCTCTGCATTGTCGCCGCCTACTCGGTCAGTCCTGCTGGATCTCACTTCTCCCCTCGAGGCCGCAGCAGAGCTATGTGCATCTAATGCTGCAGCGGTTAGCTTCCCAGCTCTGCTGCATCTCCTCCTAGCTCGCCCAGCCTTTGTGCTTGGTGGGCGGGGCCCCCCTACTGAGTCCTAGCCCAAGTCACTCCCTGGGGCCTCAGTGGGACTGTGGATGTTGTCTCTGGTCCACAGAGCAATCACTGGAGGCTTAGGGCTGCGCTCACCTGTTTCCTCAGTCGTGCTAATCCACACAACCACCCATGGGGCCGCGACAGTGCTATGAGTGCTTCAGGCGGGTGAGAGTCGCTCGTGGGTAGTGGGCTGTCTGGGTGCCAGAGAGTTCTCACCTATCTCCACCTCCTCCCTGGGGGTTGTCCATCCACCTTCTCATGTGTAGCAATGCGGTTCTCTCACGTGTCCTCAGGTGCTGTCTGAGTACCCTCCGTTGATCAGTTAATGTCCATTTAGTTGTAGTTTGAAGAGGGAGACAAAAAGAAAACTGCTTACTCTGCTATGTTGTTGACGTCACTCTCCTTGATTTTTTTTTTTACAGCAAACTAATTCCAGAAGGAAATGTTCTTAGCATGTTAAGGGGTAGCTGTCAAAAAATTGCAGCAAACCTCAGACTGAGTGCCGGGACTCTAGAATCACTCCCGCCAAAGTCAGGGAGGACAGAGGCGGTCTGCTGCCATGGCTTCCAGACCTCGGGGCGCTGGAGCTTCTGCCAAAGCAATAGAGCAAGAAAAAGGAAAAGGAAACATCAGGACTGGAAACAGAGGAAACTGTCCTGATTGAACGAGGAGACTATTATCAAGATGGAAAAGCCAAGAGAATATATGGCTCTGTTATTTGGACCAATTAGAGAGTTCAGCACCCCTGCTGAATACAAGGTTAATGAAAACACACACACAAAACCAAGCACTTATTTACACCAGTAAAAACCAAGTAGAGAATATAATGGGAAATTATCTCATTAACAGCAGCCATACAATTATGTAGATTCCTAAGAATAAATCAAACGGAACATGTCTCAGGCCATTCTGAGAAATCATTAGATGTTTCTGAAGGACAGAAAGCAAGCTCGTACTAAATAGAGGGGTGGATGAGCGTGCTCATGAATGGGGAGATTCAACTGGGGAAATAAGGTCGGTTCTCTGCAAGCAGCAGTAAATCCATTGAGATGCCTTTCACAATCCCAGTAGAATTTTTAAGGACTTGGCAGGCTGCTCCAGCAGCCCACGTGAAGGGCAACGAGCCAGAAGAAACTCAAGCGTTTCAAAGAAGCACAAGGTGGGGAGGCGGGTCTCACCAGCCCTCACGACCAGTAAGGTGGCATGGACCTGGTGCAGGGATGGGCCAGGGGACAGGTGGAACAGACCCCACGCTCTGATAAATACTGCGGTGGGAAGGTCCTCCCCATCCGCAGGGCGGGTGAACCTTCAGTCAATGGTGCTGGGACAGTGGTTCTCCAGGTGGAGAAAGTCACATTAGGTCTCCACTTCACACCCCATCTGAAATAAGGTCCCAAGTGGAGTAAATAGCTAGACGTGGAAAGCAAAACCTTTAAACCTTCTGGAAAAGGGCTGGCCCATTGTTGAGTGGTTAAGTTCGCACACTCTGCTTCAGCGGCCCAGGGTTTTGCTGGTTTGGATCCTGGGTGTGGACATGCCACTGCTCATCAAGCCATGCTGTGGCAGCGTCTCACATAGCAGAGCTAGAGGGACTTACAGCTAGAGTATACAGCAATGTACTGGGGGGCTTTGGGGAGAAGAAGATTAAAAAAAAAAATAAAATTGTCACAGGTGTTACCTGAAGGTCAATCTTGAACTTCTGGGAGAAAATAAAGGCATAATGTTTATCACCTCAGGATGGGGAAGGATTTCTTAACCAAGTCACTGAAATCACAAGCCGTCAAAGATGCAGATATTTGACTCCGTCACAATTTAACAATCCTGTTGGAAAAAAGTGCAACAAAGTAAAAATACAGGCTGAAGAGCAGAAGAAGAGAATTTCCATGCCTGTGACTGGGAGGGACCAGAGATCTGGGGAATGCCCACACCAGCCAACGTAAGGGGGGCGAGGGGTCTGAGTAGGCACGTTGCAGGGCGGGAAGGGTGAAAGACAAAATAAGCCACAAGCAAAAAGCTTGAGACCACTGGGATCCAGGGGGTTGCAAGTGGAACCGACCAGGGGACCCCATGTGTTGGTCCCAGATCTGTACCAATGCCCAGCTCTGGCAGGTGTGTGGAGCAGCAGGTGTGTGCACAGACCCACCCTGATGAGAGCGAGAAACCGAAGACAGCCTACCTGCCCATGGACAGGGAGACGGGCTAAACCTGGGCACGTTCATTCCCTTGAATGTAACAGAGCAGTTAAATTAGCATTGTGTGCACCAACATGGATGAACTGAAAATTCAATATTGAGTCAAATGCAGATTTATGCACACACTGATTCCGTTTCTATGAATTTTGCATATGATGGATAATATATTACACGTACACCTCAAGCGTAAAATTATAAAAACCTTTGCGAACCATGGAATTCAGGCTTGCTGTCGTCCCTGGGGTAGGAGGGGAGGAGGGTCTGGGCAGGGCACCCCGATTCTATCTATAAGACTTTGTTCCCTGCTGGGCAATATCTCAAACAGATATGGCTACTTGGTAATGTTAGCTACAGCTGGGCGGTGGGTACCTGGTATCTATTTATCATTCTCTCTTCTTTACAGTGTGTTTGAAATCATTCCCAGGCAAAGAGCTGGGAGCGGGTGAGAGTGGGCTGGGCCATCCAGTGCGGGATCCTGGGGCCGCAAGGTGATGGGCCACAGAGAACATGCCCCAGGGGAAGCGTCAGGACTCAGGCCGCTGTGGGCAGGTGGCAGTGGGGGGCTGTGGACTCTCCCAACTGTCCCAGCGTGGCCCTGAGCCCTCCTCTCCGCTGTCCAGCTGGGCAAGGCCCAGACAGTCTGCTGTGTACATTGTGGTCAGTCCCTCCATGGCCTCAGCTGGCCAGGCTGACACCGGTGACCACACACCGGTGACCAGAGGCCAGAACAGGGTCCCACGGCTATGACTGGCTCTAAGAATCTCACGCACCAGCCCGACTTTCAGGGAGAAACTCCCCTAATATTTGCTGATGGCGTCAAATCAAATCGCATCTGTTCAGGATTTTGGTGGCCACTCCCTGCGCTCCACCTGCCTGCCGGGTCCCTGAAGGGAATGAGGGATATTCTCCCTTGTGGAGTGAGTTGGAGTCGATTTCTCCACTTTGGTTCCTGTAGACTGTTGTGGGCTGAACTGTGTCCCCATCAAATTCACATGTTGGGGTCCTGACCCCCAGCGCCTCAGAATGAGACTGTGTTAGGAGATAAATAAGGTCTTCAAAGAGGTGATAAAGGTAGAGTGAGGTCACTAGGGTGGGCCCTGATCCAATCTGACTGGGGTCCTTATAAGAGGAGGAGCTCAGGACACAGACACCCACAGAGGGACGACCATGTGAGGACACAGGGAGAAGACGTGTCCAATGCCAAGGAGAGAGGCCAGACGAGGAACCAGCCCTGCGACACCTGGATCTCGGATGTCCAGCCTCCAGGACTGGGAGACAATCAACGTCTGCGTTTGAGCCGCCCCGTGTGTGGGACTTTGTGACTCAGCCCGAGACACTCACACGGTCAACCCTGAGGCTACACAGGGAGGGTCAGAAGGGAAGCTCAGCAAGGGCCGTGGGGTTTCGGGCCATTGCCCATTGGCATTCCCCCTGACAAATAAGTGGCAATCCCTCGTGAACATAGATGCAAAATTCTAAGCAAACTTTTAGGAAATTGAATCCAACAACATATGAAGATCATGACTGGATGGGATTTATTCCAGGAATGTGGGGTGGTTTTAACATTTCAAATCAGTCTAATTCACAACATGACCAGGCTACAGAAGAGAAACCACACGATCATCTCAACAGAAGCAGGAAAAGCATTTCACAAAATCCAACACCCTTTCCCGGTAAAACTCTGAGCAAACTAAGAATGTGAGAGAACTTCCTCCACCACCCAAGGGCGTCTGCGAAAGCCTCGGGCTGATGGACGCTGAGGGACTCAGTGCCTTTCTGCGACGCACCTGCTTTCAGGCGTCTGTTTATCAAAACTGATCAAACTGGCACTTAACACGTGCAGTTTACTGACTATCAATTACATTTCAGTCGAGCTGTTTTAAAATATTTCAGATTTGAGCTTTTAGACAAAACTTTGTCCTGCATTCTCCAGACCAGTAAATCATAAGTGTTTTCCTTGTTGCAACACAAAATCATAGCCATAATTTATAACGGCTGTATGCTATTCAAGATTGTTTTAGCAATGAGAGGTTTGAATCAATCATAAACATACATTCAAGCCCAAACGAGAGCAATGGTAAAAGGTGACGCGTGGCTGTGGAGGTCTCGGGGGCGGGTTGAAGAGGTGGAGCCTGGGGATTTCAGGGCAGTGGAGTCGTGTGATACTGTGATGGTGGACTCGTGACAGTGTGCGTTTGTTAAAACCCGTAGAACTTTCTGGCACAAAGGGCAAATCTTAATATGTGCAAAATAAGAGTCAATTAAGAGGTTGCGGCGTCCCAGCACGGTTGGCAGAAACATGACAAAACAATCGAACTGTGTTACTAATGTGTGAAACAACCTCACAGAGCGGCTGGGGGAGAGGGGCCGCCTCTGTTCTGGGGGCACCACATGGGGAAGGAAGAAGAGTTTCCTCGCCTGGGGGTGATGACATGACCCAGGAACCTCTGACTTTCTGTTACTCATATTGAGTTTCTGCACAAAGCCACAGTGACCCTCTGTGAAAAATGGCCACAACATTGTCAAGTGGTGGGCAGCGTGGGCTCGGGGCAGGGAGGACTCACTGGGACCATTGGCCAGCTCTGCCACGAGTTCAAGGAGCTCTTTCACCCTCTCTGATCCTTGGTTTCCTCAGCTCTAGAATGGAAGAATGTGAGTGCCTGCCTCCCAGGGCTGAGGAGGGCTTTAGTGGAGTGGGGTGATTGAGCACTCGGCCATCAACTGCACGCGATGAGCCATTGTGAGGTGGGAGCTGTGTGGACTGCTGCAGAAGGCGCACCCCACCACCCCGAGAGATTTCATTTGTTTGTCCACTCACTCCCCCATCCATCCATTCAGCCAACCACCAATGCATCTACCACGCACCCGCCCATCCACCCATCCACCCACCCATCCACCCATCCATCCATCCGTCTTCTAACTATTCACGCATCCATTATCATCCATCCATCCATCCAAACAGACGTACATATGTTCTTCTGTCCATGCACCCATCCTTCCATCATCCACTCAAGACCTGATCCACCCATCCATCATCCACCCATCTACCTATCCATCATCCCTCAATCCATCATCTACCAATCCATCCATCCCCCTATCCTCCCTCCCTCCCTTCTCCATCCCCCCACCCATTCACCCACCCAGAGGCAAAGTTATGAGCACATCTGCTGTGAAGCTGGCCCACAGAGCAGCCCATGTAGGCTGCCCTCAAGATGCTCGCAGTAGGAAGGCCAACAGTGGTGACACAGTCTGGCCAGCGTGGTGAGGACAATGGTCAGGTTAAGGGCATGACACCAGGGCCAGGTCTGGAGGTGGGGTGACGATATGAAGAGGCCTGGTCTCCTGAAGTGCAGTGAGGAGCCTGGCCCAGCGCCCGCTTGTCCAGGGGCCCAGGCAGAGGAGCCCGGC
Source organism: Equus quagga (assembly GCF_021613505.1). Classification (NCBI taxonomy): domain Eukaryota; kingdom Metazoa; phylum Chordata; class Mammalia; order Perissodactyla; family Equidae; genus Equus; species Equus quagga. The sequence continues at coordinate 8,754 of NW_025793599.1, read as the reverse complement.
CTGCTGACTCGGCTCTCCCCCCACTCACCCAGAACAAATACCTCTGTCTGCTCAGCCACCTACCCTTCCCACAAGGACAGGGAAGGAGTCAAGGGTCCACTCGTAACCCTTGCAGGCCAGGGGGAGGTGATCTGGGGCCCGGGCCTGCACACCCCCAGGCCTCTCAGAACCTTGGAAGGGGCAGGAAGTGGGCCTGCAGCCACGTCTGTGTCTCCCTTTCTGACATCTCAGGGAGGACACTGGTGGGGGGAGGGGGCTATGGCTGGTTCCATTTGCCCGCCTTCAAGTCCCCAGATGCTCACCTGCCAGGGACTCTGTCCCCGTGGCTGGCCGAGGCTAGGGTCTCCCTCAGGATCTGGAGGGACTAGGAGCCCATGGCTTCTCTGGGCGCACCGTCCCTCTGCCCACCGAGGCCAGGTCGGAGGCTTGGAGCTGCCGTTGGGCCCAGGGTCTGAGAAGAGTATACACACGTAGAGACTCTTGCTCTTTTTCCCCTCCCATTCCTTCTCATCCCCTCCACCCCTCCTCCTCCACTCCTCCTTCCCTCCTCCCCCTTCCTCCCTCTTCCTCCTCCTCTCGTGACTCTTGTCCACACTGCCCTCTCCCGTTCCTGATGACTCAGGGTTTGTGGACAGCTGCAGTGGAACAGTCATTTTAGGCTGAGTTTTGTGACGTGTTTGTGGCCTCCTCCCTGTGGTCAAGGTTGTAAACTCGTGTGGTCCGTGAGAACAGTGTCTTGTCAGGGTAAATACTGGTGGGTGTGGGGCCTGGAGGGGAGGCCCGGGGTGCCCAGGGCCCTGTGCATATGGGCAGTCAGCCCCTCCCCTGCAGCCTCCAGGGGGACCCTGTCCTCATCACCCTGAGGCATCACGTCCTTGTTGCAGAGAGAGACACCACTGGGCAGTTTCCACAACTCTGTCCCTGTGGGGTGGAGGGGAGAACGGCTCCAGCTACAAGGAGGGCAGGTGCGCAGGGCGGACAGGCCTTCCCCGCCTCTGTGCGGGTTAAAGGTGACGGGTGGATGTGTACGTGGGTCAAGTGTCCACAGGCCTATTCAGGGAATTTCCAGTTTATTTCTGTCCAGCGTGTGGCGGAGCCTGTGCCCCACTGACTCACCGGCAAGGGGCACCCTAGAGACCCCTTTTGGGGTGAGAAGTCCAGCGGCTCTGAGGACGGACCAGGCATCCGATGGTGGAGTGGAGCCTGGGAAAGGGGTCCCACATTCTCTGCTGAGGGCTGTGGGGCTACTGCTGTCACTGTGGCCTGACGGAGCCCTCACCACCACCTTCTGTCTGCTCCCTCCCACCCGATGTTGGGTGGACTGACCCTGCTGCCCACCGGAGCCTCCACCTGAGACACTGTGATGAAGGGGTGTTAGAGTCAGACCTGTGGACCTCGGGTCACCACCACTGCCTCACCCAGAGGGGCAATAGGGCTGACCTTCTCAGACCCCAGGAGGACGTCAGGCTCTCAGACCCAGGAAGGACCCAGGTTCTCAATGCCAGGGGAGATCCCACCTTCTCAATGCCAGAGGAGATCCCATCTTCTTGATCCCAGGGGAGATCCCACCTTCTCTATCCCAGGGGAGATCCCACCTCCTCAGCCCCAGAGGAGATCCCACTCCCTCAGTCCCAGAGGAGATCCCACCTTTGCTGTCCCAGGGAGATCCCACCTTCTCAATCCCAGGGGAGATCCCACCTTCCCTATCTCAGGTGAGATCCCATCTCCTCTATCCCAGGGAGATCTCACCTTCCCATCCATGGGAGATCCCACCTTCTCTATCCCAGAGAGATTGCACCTTCCCATCCCAGGGAGGACTCCATCTTCTCAATCCCACAGAAGACCCCCACCTCTCGGACCCAGGGCGGAGAGGCTGTGCTGAGCGTCCTGGGTGCCCAGATTCCTCTGATCCCCCCAGGTCAGAGGGAGCCTGGCATGGAAAATCTCTGCCCCTTGGTGCCCTGGACGGGGCCCCTTCCTGAGTTTCCCCAGGGCTCAGTGCCAGCCTGTGGAGGCCCCACGGTGAAGTGGTGTAAGGGCCTGCTTGCCTTGTGGCTTTGGTTTCCTAATCTTTGCTCCTCCTGGCTTGGGCCACATGCTTGGCATCCCTCATGTGCCCAGGTCCCTGGGTTCCTGGAGGGAGGACGGTCCCTGGCCTGGGGCTGGTGGCACAGCAGCACAGGACGAGGGGTTCATCCTGGGAGCGATGGGATCAGGGCCCACAGTCCTGGTCATCCTCTCAGACCCTGGGGGACTTCCCCCAAGATGTCCTTGCCCTGCTGGGAACTGCTTGGAACTGTCAGGCGGCGTGAGAGGCCTCTTGGCCCTGGGCGCTGTCACTGTGGCATGGAAGGCCTGTCAGCAGAGGCTCAGGCACAGCGCTCAGGGAAGGCCCAGGGGGTGCCAGGCCAGGGCTCAGATCCCAGCTCACACTTACTTCTGGTCGCTGCTTCTGCATCCCATGCCCCCCATCCCCTGGGCATCCCCATTGTCCAAGGTCTCAATAACTGTGGAGATGAATCCCTTCCTACTCACCCCTGCCCCTGCAACTTGGGGACCACTGGATTGGAATTCGAGGCTCCCCCCACCATCTGAGCTTGCTGTCCACTCTCTCACTGGCCAATATCAGAAGCCAAATTCAGGATGCGTGTCTGTTTTCTGGAGGAAGAAAGTGTAGGGAGGGGAGGACCCCTGACCTCAGTTTACCCACCCGGTTCCTGGTGGGGCCTGCCTATGCACTCCTAGGCTGGTCACGCTCTAGGGTGGTAGCGAGGGCGCCATGGCTAGTGGCTTCCAATGTTGGGGCAGGTACAAGTTCAAATGCCACAGCATGATTCCTCAGGGCATTTCCAGACAGGTTTTGGGCTCAGCTCGAGGGTCTGAGATTCATCAGAGGCCACAGCTCCTCTCTTTGGGACAGGACCCTCCCACCGTGAGAGGTGTGGCCCCGGGGAGCCCAGGCAGGCTGTCCCTGCCCTCCAGCCCCCTGTGGCCAGCACTCCGCTCTCCCTACACATCCTGGGGAGGCTGGGGTTGGGCGGGCCTGTGCTCGGGGTCGGGCCGCCTCCCTACCAGCAGCAGCCCTGAGGCCTGTGCCTGCCCGTGGCTGTGTCCGGAACCCAGGCCCCGTTCCCCACGGGATGGCCACTTGTGGCCTTGAGCCAGTTGCCCTGTGGCCCAGAGGACCGATTCCATAAAGCGTCCCCTGGCTGGGTTCCCTAAATTCTGATTACATGTAATCCAGGGACTGGCTCAGCTTGGGGAAAGGAGGGGATTAGAGGGTGGGCTGGAGCCGGGGGCCCCTGATGGAGCTCAATAAGCCGCCAGCTGAGATTGTCCCGGAGCAGAGCCCATGGGGAGACGGGGTGGCACCCGGAGCCCCACAGGAGCCCACACCCTCCCTGCCTTGGGGGGCTGGGTGCAGGGAGGGCAGCACCCCTGGTTGGGGAGGCTGGGGCCCAGGCGATCTCCCAACCAGGCTGAGCCCCTGGCGCTGCCCGAGCTCCGTGGGGCATTGGACCCGGTTTGCTGGGGGCCCTGGGGAACAGCAACCTACAGGACAGGCTTCCAGCAGGATCTCCCACCCGTGAGCCTGGGCCCGCTTATAGCGGGGAGGGACGAAGTTCCGAAGTTCAAGTTCCCTTGGGCGTGTGTCGGAATTGGGGTAATTGGGTTTTCCGCATCCTGAGGAGGGTCACCTTTACCTAGGGAGCAATAAAAAGATAATCCTCAGATAACCTGAGTCAATATTTCCTCGTGGCCCAGGGGAGGCCCCCAGAGCTGATTTCTCTATAATCTGGCTAAGGCCCCACCCACCCCTCGCCCCTCCCCTGCCCTCCTGCTCTCAGACCGCCCTGCGGGGCATATAAGGCCCGGACCCCTGTCCGCTGTTGCTCTCCCACACCAGCCTCTGAGCCACCATGGGGCTGCCACTAGCCCGCCTAGTGGCCCTCTGCCTGGCCCTGACCTTGGCCAGGGGCGAGGAGCTGCGGAGAGGTGAGGGGCAGCGGGCAGCGCTATGGGCAGCACGACCTGAGGGTCAGGACATCCGGGGCAGCCCAGCGCAGATGGTCCTACCTGGGAGGAGGAGGTGATCCTGCTGTGCCAGGCTTTGGGGCAGCCTGGCATCTTCTGGGGTAGATGGGCTGGGTCCAGCTTCCTGCAGCCCCCACCCCTGCTGACTTTGGGTGGAGGGAAGGAAGGAGGGAGGGAAGGAAGGAGCAAAGGGAGGAGGGAGGGAGGGAAGGAGAGAAGGAAGGAAAGAGGGAGGGAGTGAGGGAGGGAATGAAAGAAGGGAGGGAAGGAGGGACAGAGGGAATCGGGTGGTCTTGGGCTCCCTTCATCCCTTTGAAGGCGAGCCCCAGGATGGAGTATTTCTGAGGGGCGATACCAGGTGGAAACACCTGGATTGGGCCGTTGTCCATGGGTGTTGGGGAGGCAGGTCGCAGGGAGCCTGGGAAGGCAAGGCCAAGATGACCCCTTCTGCAGATCAGGGCGTTGGGCCGACTGCTGGAGGGGTGGCTTCAGCCAGAGAAGACTGAGAATGTAGGATGGGGACATCTCCATCCCACAGGGCTGTGTGAGAAAGCCACTGGGGGTTCCCTGGGCACGTTTGGCTGGACATGAGGTGGGGACTCTTGGAGGGGTCCAGCACTGTCCTTCTGCTGGATGAGGGGCGGCTGGGTGTGGCATCGAGTGGATGGAATGTGACAGTGACCAGGGTTGGGAGGCACTGGGCCAGGTGGACAGGGCACTCAGGGGGCCCGAGAGACCCCTGCCCCCACTGCCTGCTGGGCCAATGGCCGTTTGCCTCACCAGGCTGGGGTGCAAGGGCGCAAAACGGGAGACATCCTTTCAGGGGGTTGAGACCCCTGGGCAGGGCGACGACAGTTGGCAGAGGCCCCTCCTGCAGGACCACCTGAGCCGCTTCAGCTGCCTCTGGAGGGTCCTGAGGGCGGTGGCCGGGCTGGGGCCTGGGGACGAGCCTGAGGGCGGCCTGGGGGGCTCACACTCCGTCCCCCTGCTCCCCAGAGGGCAGAACGCACAACCACGGCCACAACGTCTGCAGCACCTGGGGCGACTTCCACTACAAGACCTTCGATGGCGACGTCTTCCGCTTTCCCGGCCTCTGCGACTACAACTTCGCCTCGGACTGCCGTGACACCTACAAGGAGTTTGCTGTGCACCTGAAGCGGGGCCCGGGCCGCAAGGGCGGCCGCCCCCAGGTCGAGTACATCCTGCTGACCGTCAAGGACGACATGGTTTACCTCACTCCCAAGCTGGCTGTGCTGAACGGGGCCATGTGAGTGTGGTCGGGCGGCGTCCCCCCAACATCCTAGAAAGGGGGCCCTGTGGCTCCTGTGAGCAAGCAGGAGCCTGGCCAGCCCCCACAAGCCCCTCTCTACCCCAGCACAAGGCTAAGGAGAGCACTGGGGTTTGAGTTCAGGTCATTGATTCATTCAGCAAACACTGATGAGCCCCATGGGTGAAGGACCAGGGAGGGGACTTTATTTCTCCTGCGAGTCTTGCAGCCCTGTGGCTCGGAGCCCACCAGGCTCTGGGCATGCATGGGGGACAGGTGGCAGTCCTGGTGGGGGTGGCCTGGCAGCCTCTGGGGAGGAGGCCTTGGGCCCTGCTGTCCCAGGCTAGATATACAGAGGCCATGCAGGGTGGGGCCTGTGGGAGCCCCCAGCCCCCTGCCCCAGCCTTTGTCCCCCATTGTGTCTGGAACAATGGAGCCTAAGTGCATTCCTGCCTGGCGGCTCCCCACCTGCGGGGTCCACCTTCTCCCTGTGCCAGGGGATCTTGTTTCCCCTAGAGGCTGCAGACCTGGCAGCCAGCCCCAGTCTCAGGGTGGGGGTGGGTACAGGGCCCACGGCGGCAGAGTTTGGGGTGAGCACAGAGCCAGGGCCCACCCTGGGCGGTGGATGGGGAAGCCCCTCTCCATTCTCAGGGCTCATGGGGCTCCTGCCCAGGACAGACCCAGAGGAGGGGTGCAGAGATGGGGAAGGGCAGGCAGGGTGTGGCTCCCCATGAAGAAGCCCGGCCAGCCCAGGTGGAGAGGAACTCTCTGGCCACTGCTCAAGTCCCCTGAGAGGGCAGACAAGGCCTTTTGTGGCCACAGGGCAGGAGCTGGCCTGGCAGGGCTGGCTGAGAGGCTGAGGCCAGGCCATCCCAGCCCACATGATGCACAGCCTCAGTCGCTTCTGGGCAGCGGGACCCCTGGGCCTGGCTGGGCTGCTCTGTGGGCTGGCTCGTGACCCTGTTGCCCCCCCAGGGTCAGCACCCCTCACTACAGCCCCGGGCTGCTCATCGAGAGGAACGACGCCTACATCAAGGTCTACTCCCGTGCCGGCCTCACCCTCATGTGGGACTGGGAGGACTCGCTCATGGTGGGTGCCGCCCCAGCGCCACAGGGCCCTGGGGCCGAGGGGACTCCATCAGAGCTCTGGGACTCCAGGGGAGCAGAGGGGAGCCAGTGGTCCCATCCTCACCAAGAGCGGGGTCCATGGTGGGCTGGGAGTGTGGAGCAGCCTGTCTGCTGGTGGAGAAGGCTGGGGGCAGAGGCGGGGCCAGGCAGCCCACCCAGAAAGGCACCTCGGGGCCTCGGGTGGTGGGCCAGCCCTCCCCATCTCCCAATCCCCTCCTGGTCCTCAGTGATGCCAGGACACCCCCTGGCTGACCACAGCCCTCCTGCTACACCCATTCAAACAAGTTGCAGGTGCTGCCTGGCCATGGCCGCTCACCTGCTCTCTCTTCCCCCCGACAGCTGGAGCTGGACAGTAAATTCCAGAACCACACGTGCGGGCTCTGTGGGGACTACAACGGCCTGCAGAGCTACTCCGAGTTCCTGTCTGATGGTGAGGGCCTCCTCGGGGGCTTAGGGGGCAGGTGTGTGCAGACTCCCGGGTGCCCCTCGCTGACCGGCTGTGCCCCCCACAGGCATGCTCTTCAGTGCTGTCCAGTTCGGGAACATGCAGAAGATCAACAAGCCCGAGGTGGTGTGCGATGACCCCGAGGAGGGGCAGACCCCTGAGTCCTGCTCTGAGCACGTGAGTGGCTGGCCGGGGACCCCTGCCCAGGGGAGGAGCCATTCCCGGGGGGGGGACCCTATGGGAGCCGTGCCCACCCCTCTCCTCAGAGGGCCCTGTGCCCGCTGGTCTCTGCTGGGGACCTCTGGCGGTGTGGAGGGGAGGAGGGCGTGAGCAGCCCCGCCCACTGCCCGTGTCTGTCCACCAGCGCGCCGAGTGCGAGAAGCTGCTGACAGCCGCGGCCTTCAAGGACTGCCTGGGCCTGGTGCCGCTGGAGCCGTACGTACGGGCCTGTGTGCAGGACCGTTGCCAGTGCCCCTCGGGCGTTTCCTGCATCTGCAGCACCCTGGCTGAGTTCTCCCGCCAGTGCTCGCACGCCGGCGGGCGCCCCGGGAACTGGAGGACTGGCACTCTCTGTCGTAAGCGCCACGCGCATGAATCGGGAGGGCGGGGACCCAGGGGCACATGGGGGATGATCCACCAATGCACAGGGAGCGCTGAAGCCTTGCCGGCCCAGGGCAGGGCAGCCTGGTGCCCTGGAGCAGGAGTCACATTTGTGCTGACCCTGGAGGCGGCCTTGGCTTTGGGGTGGGTGGGAGAAACCGCCTGGGTGGGAGTCTAGAGCCCTCTGGGTGCACCCCACGGGCAGGTCCAGCCTCTCCCCTCCCCCACCAGCTGCCCTCCACCCTTGGCGTAAGTGCCTCACGTCTCAGGGGCTGTCCTTTGCCCTTCTAGCCAAGAGCTGCCCCGGGAACATGGTTTACCTGGAGAGCGGCTCGCCCTGCATGGACACCTGCTCACACCTGGAGGTCAGCAACCTGTGTGAGGAGCACCGCATGGATGGCTGTTTCTGCCCTGAAGGTGTGCACTGGGGCACCCACAGGCATGCGGGGGCAGGAGGGGTGGTGCCCTGATACAGCCCACCCTTGCCTGAGGGCCCTGGGACCAGTGGCCTTGGGTTTTTGGCTGCACCGGGGGGACAGCCATTCTGGGATGGTGGTGCCGGGTGGTGGGGGCAGCAATGGCACAGGAAGCGAGGAACGGTGACCCCACTGAAATTGAAGGACGAGGAACAGGGAGAAAGGGCACAAATGCTGAAGTTCCCACCTCATTCACACACGATGGCGGCTTCCAGGAGTCTGGGGGAAAGGAACCTTCCTGGTTGTCACCCCTTGACAGACCTCCTCCTGTCCGGCCCATGGAGCCTGAAGGACCCCGGGAAGGGGCCTGACTCTCAGGCCCCCGTGGCACGGCCCTGACCAGACACTGTGTGGGGACCATGGTGTCGCCCAAAGGACCAGAGGTGCTTGTGGGAGGGAGGCCTGGCTGGCAGCCCCCCCTCGGGGATTCCGGCATCTTCCGGAGGCTGTCCCACGGCTGTGGCTTTGGCAATGGCAGCCCCTTTGTGGGGAATCTGGCACTTTCCGAGGCCAGCGAGTGTAACGCCCCACTTGGCGCTGTCCCAGGCACCGTGTATGATGACATTGCGGGCGGCGGCTGCATCCCCGTGAGCCAGTGCCACTGCAAGCTGCAGGGACAGAAGTACGCGCCCGGCCAGAAGATCACCAAGGACTGCGAGCAGTGGTGGGTCCCGGGGGCCGGGGCTGGGCGCCAGATTGTGGAGGGTCCTGGGGATCTGGGCTGGAGACCCGGCAGCCTAGGGGAAGCAGCTGGGCCTGACCCTGGGCCCCACTGCCTGCAGCGTGTGCAATGCCGGCCGCTG